>NC_056575.1:25477772-25515100 GCF_018340385.1 Cyprinus carpio | reverse complement strand
GCAATAATATTTATCCATTAGAATTATATATTTTTAATTCTTGTTCTGCTGTTAATTTTATTGTAAAGTGAAGAGAACTAAAATATCCTGTTTGGCACATTATAACTTAGTAGGCCTGCTCGTTATTATGTGTGATGTAAGAAAATGCGACTTATCAACATGACTTATAAATTTTTTTTTTTAAAATATAGCTTATAAAAACATGCAGCCAACAAAAAAATAGGCGATTAATCGGTTAAAATTCATTACTGGTTAACAAATTTACTTATAGTATAAAATTAGCAACAGAGTCTGGGCCTAATCTAGGCTATGTTTTAAACTACAGTAGGTGGACATCCAAAACATTACTTCTCCCTAGCCGCTCGTACCGCCGACCGCGGCGTCTGTAAAGTGCATTTGCAGCTTTTGACCGCTGAGGACATGGCCGCTTTAATCAACAAGTTTTCAAACAACGCGCATCAAAAGCACATTTCGCAAATAGACGTCAGCTTTGCCTCGCTGATGTGTTTACATTTGACAGCTGCGAGTCACGGGAAAAATGAAAGAAAAAACACTATAGTTAAATATTTAAGTATTCACCAGATTAAAGTTTGGTAATTATTGAAGTTATGTGCATTTCTTAGAACGAATTCAAGCAGGATAAATGTTAAGCCTAGACTGATCCCTGTGGCTTTATATTTTTCTCTACACATTATTTTGAGATTTGACAACATTTAATAGGTGTGCAGTAGTATTATATGAATATTGAATTATGTGTTATATTATTCAAAATAAATTGTGGTTTACTTGTGCATCAGAGCATTAAAAGTGGTGTTAGTAATATTTTAGGAGCTAGGCCTACATGGATTTATATGCAAAATGTCAAATTCTCATACAGAGGTGGACATCAAAAACTCCGTTTCTCCGCCTATCGTGTACGGACCGCCGCAGCGGCGTCTGTGAGAAAAGTGCATTTGCAGCTTTTGACCCGCTTGCAGTGGCGCTTTAATCACAGGTTTTCAAACACGCGCATCAAAGCACATTTTCGCAAATAGACGTCAGCTTTGCCTCACCGAAGGTGTTATATTTGATTGCATGTCGGGGAGCATGAAAGAAAAAAATATTTAATATTCCCAGATGAAAGTTAGTACTTATGAAAGCTATGTGCGTTTCCTTAGAAAACCGAATTCTACAGCAGGATAAAATGCAAGCCGTATTAGCCTGCTGCTTACTAGTTTTCTCTACACCATATTTTAGATTAGAAACATTTTAAAATAGTGTGAGCAGTATATTTATAGATATGCATTATGTGTTATATTATGTACAAACGAAAAAATTGTGGTTTACTGTTGCATCGGAGGCATAAATGAGTGGCTAGCCTATTGTGAAGCATAGGCTTGCGTGTTTTTATAAAAATATTTCTATTTTATGTTAGTAAACGTAGTAAGGCACTGTATAATTTCTGCTCACCATTAGTTAGCATAGAGATTAAAAACAAGGAAACACGAATAAATGAGAACCTGCATGGCTCGATTTAACTCAGATCCTTGCGAACTGCTAAAGAGATGGATGGATAATAAAAACGTCCTCACGTTATCAACCCGGAAAAGTGCAACCAAACGAGTTAAAAAAAAAATAAAAGAGGCATTAATAAATTGACAACTTCAAGTGATTGTTAATGTGGAGTGCTTCTTTGCTTGCTTTAATATAATTTAAAATGTAAAGTAAAAATAAAAATAAATAAAATAAATAATAAAATGCTAAGCCGTGCATTTATAAATGTCAGGGTTGGTATAATTTATTGCAGTAAAATATCATGTGTCAGATTTGATTGCTCGGCATGATGCTGAGTGCACGCAGCATTATTTATTTGCTTACATATTTTCTCGTCATTACAAATCACTTGTTTGGGTTTTATTTTGGATAATTGCATGTGAAAAAAAAATAATTTTACTTTGTAGAAGCATAGGCAAAATGTGAATTATTATTATATTCAATGTTTGTTTGGTGGGCAAAAATCATAACTGCGCAAATGCAATGACACAGGGAAGGCGCACCTCTCGGATCACCGTAATGTTTTTCCTGCTAATAGAATAAACTGTGAAATGTGGCGTCTCACATTGTACATGAGAAATAATAGTCGTATAGAAAGCTTGAAATAATCTTTTAAACGTATATAGAGATAGATCAAAACACGAAAGCAGTTATGTAACTTGGGTGTTTTTTTATATGTGTGTTGTGATGTTTAAAGTGTTCGTTCATGTCGGAGTAGAGGCAGCACTGTGAAGTTTCATGTCTTGCTCAGACGACAAGATAACATTGTGAGGTTATAATGAATAATTAAAATGTATCCTCGTGGTATATTGATTAGGTCATACTCTATGCATCTGTGTAGACTTTGTGACGATTACTTAGAATGCATGTTCTTGAGCAGTGGATTATAGATTAAGGCTGAGTTGTATAGTTTGTAGAATTAATATAAGACTTGCGATTAGTTGACTAATGACAATTTGGGGTTATGAACGATCCGTACCTAGCAAAAATCTTACGTGGGAGGCAGATCTATATGAAACACGCCTCTCGAACATCTCCTGTTAAAGTTTTTAAAGAATTTTAAATACGGCAGTTTGCATAAAGTCTTCCTTGCAGAGACGGTCTGTAACGGAGAGATGGCCTTAACACTGATTTGTCCTACTGAAGAACACGCAAAACAGAAAATGAAAATAAAAGTAAACTATTTTATGTTTTGAGGAATGATTGAGGCTCAGAACCCTCCCGGCGCGACGTTCTCGAGAACACGCATGCCGTGTGAGCTAGCACGCGTATTGAGCGCGGAGTGCGGACAGTGATTCTGAATGACGACTGCGAGCGCGATTTTGTTTAAATGCGAGTCAGGAGCTATTCGTAGGGTGTTTTCACGTCGCCTCACAGCACCCGCCTTGCGCAGCGACGAGTACAATTCATGCCAAACGTTGAGCCGTAAGATATAACTACTGCGCTATACCTGTATACGGCAGGTAATACCTCACATGATAAAACGATGAAGTTAGCCGATATAGTGCTCTGATACAAATTAATCTGTCGCCGATCAGCAGACTACTATAATTGACAGAGGCATAAGTCGGTCGCGAGCTGTACTAGCAAGCTGGAGTATCTTCAAGAGTAGTATTGTCTTCCTCTTACACTGGTTATTTTCTGCGGTTAAAGGCGTATGATTTTTTAAGACATGTCCAGCACATTCACAAGTATCGCTGTCGCACCACACATACAATGCATCAAAACCGAAAGTAATTCTACAGGCTGATGCTTCATTCATGTATCGGATTTTGAGTATGAGAGAAATCTGTAACAAATGCCGAGTTCGATCTGATACGATAAATAAACTGACGAAAATGGTAAAAGGTTATTTTGAGCATCAAAAGCAATAATTTGCACAGCAGAGAAAGCAGCAATTATAACCTTTTAAATGCTGACAATTTATTAGTTTTGGCGTTTTGTGTAGGACTAAAAGTCTTGTAACACAATAGTCTACTACACCCTTTGAAACTCTCTTGTGAATTTGATCGATTTATTTATTTTGATTTATTTTTATACAGCTTATTGATGAAACCTCACATTTCAACTTTCTGCCCACGGGTGCAAGGAGAGGAGGCAGTGTTTCTGGGTGATCAATGTAAGCGCTGAGCAGAGGTGATTATTAAATGCTCGGAGCGTCAGATGAGGAAATTGTTATGCTTGCTCCAGCTTCCGCTCACATAGGCCTACTGTACTTTGCCGTAGGTGAGAGAGATGTTTTCGCCCTATAATGACAAGGCCGGTCCGGTTGTATACACGGTTTAGACAGTGTCCTGCTATTTTACATAATAAATTGATTATACAGAACATAAAAATAAATACATACCCGTAAACCAGCGCACTAACGAGATGAGATATATAGCCACCATTGATTTAGGCCTACCATTGCTCTGGCCGTCTGTCCATCGACACTGACAGAGCACAGAGTGCGGAGCTGCCAGGAGTTTAATCTGAACAGCTACTTAAACGCCGAGCCTGTGGATGGTTAGATTGCATGATGGGCTAGTTATTAAACCATAATAACATTTTATATTTAAAACTTGTTTGTTGAACAATTTCTTTGTACATGTTGAATGAATTGATTTTAAGTAGGGACGGCACAGAATCCAAAATTGATTTAAATTGTTAAATGCGATTTTTTATTGTTCGAAAAAAATCGATGGATTTTTTTAGGCCATCAGGCCTAGTCGCCCCGCCCTTAATGCAAACAGTTTTTTTTTTTGTTTTTAAGTTAAGGCAACTTCCTCTTGAAATTAAGTTATATAATACCTAAGTAAACTTTATTTATGTCGCTACACAGTAGTCAACATTTGAAGTGGATCAACACCTTTCTTTAAAGTTATCCTTTTCACCACGTGTTCTGGCAAGTTTGAAACTCCTCATAAGACTGTCCATTATGAAAGACTCAAGTGAGATTACACACCGGTAGTCTCGACCCCCACATGTGATACAGAACTACAGACCCCCAGGCCCCCTCCATCTGAATCAGCTGAACTCGGTCCCTGTTTTTTGGCTTTGAGAAACGGTTTAGTTGTCATGTTAACATTTTTCGGGTTGAAACATGCCTGCACTCACAGCCGCCTTACCTCTTTTTATTCATTTATTTTCTCGCCAAGTCCCATATTATTATTTTCATTCGACCATAATAATACACATATTATCAATTGAGTAATCTAATCATTATTTTTTGCCAAAAGCATTGTTAATTTGTTAACGTAGTCGTTTGCAGGAAGGCGTTTAAGGACCAAGCGGAATCCTTTCTGTCCAGCTGCTCTCTCCCGCTTCGCAGCCGCGCTTGGGACTCGCGCAAACTGACCCAAACATTTAGACAAACATTCAGAAACATTCAGTCTGGCCTGAAGGAAGACGTATTATTCTAACTTGGTAAGACTTAATGCTGTTAAAGTACTAGAGTAAAAAATAGCAAAAAGAAAATATCAATACTTATTGTAGGCTAGTCCTCTTAACTTGTGAGCAAGCTTCATTATATTGAAGTAACAAAAATATCCAAACACCAGAAGCAGGACTACACTCTCCAAGTGTTCCTTTCACTGAAACCGTAGGCATTTTCTTTATTTATTCACAGGCTAATACATGGTGTGAAATAGTAATAATTTTGTTTGCAAGTGCGAATTGTTTAAAAAAATGGCATCCAATGTTTCATAGACCTTCATTTGTCATGCTTTAAAATCCCATGCCTTTGTATTTCACTGTATTTTCACCTCCGAATTACTACCGTACCAGCCCATATTGCTATACTATGGTAAAAATTTATTCAGGACCGATGGCATTTTTTCTAATGCCACTTATTTATTTTTTTTATTTTTAGAATACCCTATTGTAACAATAAATGTATGAACTCAAAACAAATAACATTTTTAAACTGTCAGGCAGATATAGGCCTATAATTATTGTACATTTACAAATACTTTGGATCGTCCGCCTTATTTTATTAAAGAAGAATATCTTGGTTTCTTCACGACTACAACATTTAAAAATAAATAATTTAAGAAAGAACCTCTATTATCCCTCATTTGTAGTGTTGTTAGGAGATATGCGAGCGATTCATAGATTCAAAAGAAGAAAGTGGGTGCTTTTGTTTCATAAAAATCACAATATAGCTCCGTTAAAGAAATGCTATGCTTAAAATAGTCATGCTAAGACTTATTAAATTCCTATAAATAACTTTAATGAAATGTTTTTTTGTTGTATTTTCGAGAATTCAACTTGAATTATCAAATACTACTTAAAACTGACTTTTACTAAATCTCAAGGAGTTTATAAGCTGCAACGTAAAGTGATCACAGGGCCTGTTTAAATAGCCTAACATGAAGCTTTTATCTTGATAGTATCCGAAGACTTGATGTGCATGTTAGCATAAAACTAAGCAATATCAAATTGATATTTTTTTTTTTTTTTTAAATGAACATTCCTGTAATAAAATGTGACCACAAGCGTTTATTATCCACCATTTTTGAAAATCGTTCCACAGCTGAAGCAAAGCAGGAGGGTCAGTCTGACAAGTATATGTTTGTTGGTTCACTGAAGTGAAATGTGATGCAACAAACGTCATTTGTTAGATGCAAATGGTAAAATATAGAGCTGGATGAAAAACATACACGATAACAACGTACATGCGAAAATATAATTACATTTGTGTACGCGTTGCATTTTATGACATTCAAAAATTATTAACAGGCAGTGCCTATATAATGCTTATATGGCTAATGTACCAACAGGACATTTTTAGTTTCCCTTCACTTACAAACAAATCCTTTAAATGTTAAAAAAACTTTATCTAGAAACAGAATGTAAGAGTTTTCAAATATATAATTCTTAATGGATAAATAATATTGCAGCAGGCTATATAATAATATAGGCTTATAAACAACAAACAAAATAATAGTAATTAAAAATTTTCAAGCGATACATTATGTTGGGCTTATCTCTCTGTCCTCGGGACAAATCCAAACCATGTTGCCCATTTGAAGCTAAACTCTCTTATTCATGAGAGTACAAAATAGGCTTTGGATTTTCACACGTGTTCCAGTATCGACAGAAAAAAAAAAAATTCATATAGTAGCATCGAAATTCATAAAGCCAAAGTGGCCCAAGGCCTGCTCGCGCCGCATGGCTCGGGAACGACTGCTTTTCCAAGGAATATGTGCGCGTGCTAGAGGCACGCAGCGCGATCAAAGTCCCAATTCACAATTTATTGGTCACACACAGTAAAGGCATAAATTCAAAAAATGCAACGTGTATGCAGTTTGAAAAAGCAAGAATAATATATAACAAAGTTGTATAAGAATTATTTGTAAATGCTGGACCGTTCTCATTCGCGCTCTGCAAATGGAACCTGAAGATTATATTATTATTAAACCAAGAATGAAACGAAATGAAAACATTTAATCCTATATAATACGATGTTATATTAAAACATATAGCATAGCATATATATATCAAGCCTTTTTAAAAACGTCCATGCATAAGGTTTTTTTAATTTTTTATTTTTTGATGAGTAGAACGGTAGCCCAGGTACTATCCTATTTTTTAATGGCTTTTAAGGAGTTATAATGTATATTATAATGGTTATTGGTGTGTTTAACGTCTTCCTTTCATTTTAAACAATACATGATTAGTTCGCAGTCAGTCCCGTTTGCGCCACCTGGGCCGTAAGTTTCGCGAAATGATTTTAACACGCGACTGATTTGCAGTTAACGCCGCGGCGGCACTATTATTAGGAATTAGGTGTCATTATAAGAGTTTAATGTCTCTGTTCTTGTGTTCAGATGCCTGTTTTCTCACACTGGATCCAAACACAGCAGACACTGAACTCCGTCTGTGTGATGAAATTACTATTATTATTATTTTTTTTTTTTACATTTTTTTTTCTTCATGCATATTTTTTTTTTTTACATTTTTTTTTCTTCATGCATATATGATATATATTTTTTTAACGTTTTTTTTTTTCTTTTATGCATTGGTGATGTGGTGATTATTCTACAAATAGAAAAACACGTGAAGGAATATAAAGTGGAGAAGGAACAAATGAGGAATAACTTGTTACAAAAATGTCTTTAAAGTGAGAAGGTTCATTTTGTATGTACTGTATTACAGTTTTTTTTTTTTTTGTGTTAATTGCTTACGACAATTTTTGATAACAGGGCCCGGGGTTTCAAACCTTTTCACACAATTATGCACAACAACTATCACCATAA
Source organism: Cyprinus carpio (assembly GCF_018340385.1). Lineage (NCBI taxonomy): Eukaryota > Metazoa > Chordata > Actinopteri > Cypriniformes > Cyprinidae > Cyprinus > Cyprinus carpio. The sequence goes on along the minus strand of NC_056575.1, from coordinate 25,507,328 downwards.
AGTAGCACAACACCTCAGATCAATTTGCAAAATGGAACACTTTTTTGTCAAAATACTTACCCTGTCTTATAAAAACCTTCTATTTTGTTGCACTTATACATAACACAACCATCTATATGGATCTGATCCTGTTTTGAATCAGTTAAAACACTCCTTTGCTCAACCCAAAACACTTTTAAGGTAAACAGAGACTTACACAGCGTATTTAAAATTTCCTGTGACATTAAATAATGTAAATTCACGACAACATTTACCACAAATCACGAACACCAATTACACCAGTTGCAGACTAATGAAATATTGTATTTTCTTTTCTGCATCAAGTCAGTCAATACTGAACATTTCACAACAACTATTCATAACAATAAAAAACATTTTCCAGTTTTCATACGCCGTATTACTGAGAGTACCATTGTACTGTAAAAGCTTATCAGTTAATAGCTGTAACAAATCACTATCCAGTTCAGTTACCGACATAAAAATAAAAACCTAATAAACATCTCTCCGTCTTAGCCTGGATCTGGCCACAAGGCACGTCAACATACAGGCTCTATATTTTCATTTTGCAAGGCAACGTGTTTGAGAATGCTTTCTGAGAGTGACATATATCCACCCTTGTATGGATTCTGGCTTGCTGCATCAGATTTGACAGCACATCCCTCCTCCATAGCTTGACATGGGGCCATGGCATCTGGTTTAAGGGCGGAGATCACTTGAACCCTTCCCACTGCCATGCTGAGAAGAGACTCCTCGATGGGGTTTGGTAAGGGTATTGCATCTGTAAATTGTGGTATTGATGAACCCCCACCCCGTTTTGGACCAGCTGCCGAAAACATGGAAAAGCTACATTGTCCCAGACGATGGTCCCTTTGGTTTGCTGCTGTGCAAAACTCTCTTCATGCTTAATGCAAACATTCATGCACAGTTGTGCAAATCTAGGAAAAAATGTAAAAGCAATAAAAAAAAAATATCAATAAATTATAAAAATTTTTAAAAATAAAATAAATAAAAAAAAATATAATAAATATTAACAGATAATTTACATACCATTGTATAAAAAAATTAAATAATTTTAGGGATGCTCAACTGAGCGTATTAAATTGAATGACAGATAAGCATTTCATTACAGTTACATAATTGTAGCAGATGAGTAAATAGACGGCAGAAATAGTGGCTTCTTATTGACCATAAGCATTTCATTACAGTTTTTCTCGATTGCTAACACAATTCATGAAACAATTCACCAATTTCTCACAACTACAAACACAATCTCAAAACTACACACCAACTTGTGCAAACTTCAAACTTCCATGTCAAAATCAAATATTGTAGTCAAAAACATTCTCTTTTAATCAAAGTTTGGTAGGGGTGCAGATACAGTTCAGCAATAAGCATTAAGAAAAGTTTGTTTTCCATTTTATGTGTTATTTTACATAAATGTGGGGTTTTATTTTTTTTTTTGTTTTTTGCTCATTTGAGTTTATATTTTGATGCTTGAGGTAATTATATTGTGTGGTTGTTTTCTGAATGAGAACATGTTAAACCTGTGCAAAATTAGGGCATTTTTTGTAGAGTTTTGCAGAAAACATTGAGCCAATTACGTGTGTGAAAACATTAAATGTGTTAAATGTTTTGAGAAAAAAAACTTTCTTTCTAAAGAAAAGATTAAATAAATTTAAAAAAAAAGATCCAAAAAAATAATTAATAATAGTTATACAAACAAAAAAAACTCAAAATTTTGAATTGCTCCAATGGTGCAAAAAATCTCTTACTATAGAATTTGGGACAGGGAGCATGAATACAGTGATAGACCTATAGTAATTACAGTAACTGATCCAGTGACATAAGAAAAAAGATTAGCAATCAACGAGACAAATGATAAAGATATAAAGAGCATATTACAAACAACTACAATAATATATACACTACTACTGCAACTATTATAATCTTTTTAACTTGGTGTGGATCAAAGTTTAGTTCATGTCTTATCTGGTTGTTTATAGACGGATGGAAGTGCCATCCAGTCCAGTCTTACTCACTTCATGATCCTTCCTGAGAGAGAAAGAACTGGACTGAGAGCAGAGATACTGTAGAGAGAGAGCAGCAGATCTGATCATCATCAACAAACACAGAGGAACAAGTGTGTGTGTGTGTGGTGTGTGTGTGTGTGTGTGAGTGTTTTAGTTTTTAAATTAATATAATGTGCTGAAATGGGTCAGTGCTCATTTTATATCATCATGTTATTGTTTGAATTCTCAGGGATTTTTGTGAAGAACATTTCTGGTATTTGATCTTTTCTGGATTGGTCTGACTGATATTGAATTGGAGGGCAGATGGCAGCAACATCGCCTCTGGGTGAGAAATCACTGAACTGAACTGATTATTATATCATAAATGATTGTCCCAGACAGTATCATATCACACAGAAAGCAGCTCTGAACTAAAGCTGATCTGTTGATGCAGGTTCTGGGCGTTTGGACAGCCAGACAGATATCAGGGAAAAGAGGAAGACTGTGCGATAAATTTTTCACCAGGATGGGCTGATTATCCATGTAATTATATCCTTAAATGGATCTGTGAGAAAAATATTTTTAAATGACACATTATATATGACTGCATTATGAATATCTATGTGTTATGATCCCATCTGTTCTGTTTTTCTTGTCTGTCTTTGGATTATCTTGTCTGGATTTATGTTTATCTTGATTGTTTGAATAAATGTTTGTGACTGCACTTAGATTCTCTAATTCTGAAGCAGCTGCGTTACAATATATCTGTTAAACATCAAGTCTTGTGTTTAGTCATTTTGCCAGGTTTTATTTGAATGCCACTTCAATTAGATTATTCAGTAAAAAAAAAAAAAACATTGTAATATTTCAACTTCCATATTAAACTATTTAAAAACACTTTGTTTTGAATGTTTCTACAGACTGAAATAATATCAGTAATACACTGATATAATAGAAATATTCCTACAGCATTGTTCCAATACACTTCACCAAATTCATTATGATTTTAGTTTTATTATTTAGGACATCAGTAAAGTTTATTTTGAACTGTGAATCTTTGTAATTTCTTGCAGCTTTTTGTAACAGCTCCAGTATGACAATAAACCTACCGACGGTGATTTACTTGTTTTCAAACCATTCGAGGATTTCCTCGACCATTCGAGGATGCAAGGAATATAAATGGAAAGTTGTATAAGCACATCACATCAAAAGCTCCTTAATGTTTCACTCAGGAAATGAACAACTATTCTTTTGTGGAAATCAGGATATAATTCACTTCTTGCTGACACCATCATCATGATGTACTCTTCACAAAAACAAAGGTGAGTAAATTACTCTTCTGCTTGGGAAGCACTGTAGACCGACACCTGTGACCTCTTCTGCTTGGGATAATTACACAGGTGGTAAAGCATTACTCTTCTGCTTGGGATAAACCTCGTAGAGTTTCCTCGCCAACAACTCAAAAGCCAGTGCAAATGATGTCAGGAAATGCTACCAGATCCGAAATGGGTCACAAAAAGAGGAAAATGCAGATTTTTATACCATCGTCAGAAAATCTCAAAAGAAACCAGACATTAAGTATGGGAATTAGTTATCCAGATTTTTGACACTTACAGATTGAAGCCAATTTGAACCACATGTGGGTTATGGGTCACAAACAATAAATAAATGGGTACAGAAATAAAAAATAGTTTTCCAATTTTGTGTGTGATCAGAGTTTGTGAGACTCTAGGACAAAGGTTAAGGGTTGTAGTTTTTTTTTTTTTTAGTTGTTATTGTAATTTGTAGTGTCATGAGTTTGAATAATGGCACAATGACATATTCTCTTCAGTTTATCTAGATATTGCATTATAATTTCTAGCAGCAGGATCAATAGTAAATTCAGTAGTACAGTGTCTTGAAGCATGTGCTTCTCTGTTTGTTTAAAGGGATACTTAACCCCAAAATAAAAACTGTCACCATTTACTCACCCTCATGTCTTTCCAAACCCAAAAAAAAACAAAAAAAACAACTAAACAGAGAAATAGATGTAAACAGATAACTATTTATATTTTCCTGCTTGACCTCTAAAACACGGCGGTAGATGTGCTTCAGAATTATCCTCATGGGTAGCCTGGAGATCAGGTCATCCTCATTGCCTGAGTAGATGCTCTCAGGGACTGCATAGACCACGGAGACACTTGTCAAAAAGTGGCATGTGTTGTGGATCTCTTAGACACCGATTATTTCTACTTCGGGTTCTTGGACCTGCATACCAGCGGAACTCACATCATCAGAAGCCGGCTCCATCGCTCCGCCCCTTTCACGCACCTGTTCTGGAAAAACAGCAGTTTCCACTAACCTCTTAAACAATTGGTCTTTAATCTCTTGCTTTCTCACTGTTCTAGAAACGGACTTATAATAGAAGTCAGCTATTAAAAACAGGTCACTTTTTCTACACCGAATAAATTCCTCAAGCGTTGGAGACAATGTAAACCTAATCAAAATCCATACTATCTTACCAATATATGGATCTCCTTCACCCTTAAGGAATTAAAAAACAGCCAAACAAAAAGATAAATAACTTACCCATTTCAATGTTTACAACTATTTTCAATTGAGTGGCGTTATTTATGAATGAACAAGCTTCCACGTCAAAGACATCCCAAGTTGTTGAGACAAGCCCCCAATTCTGTTACGAACTCCACTTTCTAGGGTAGAGGAGAAGGAACAGATAGAAAAAAAAGAATTCAAATTAAACTAAACAAATTGTATGTCTTCAGAGCCCCTGTCTCCCGTCCCAGCACTGATTCAACACCCGAACCATAAATCAAGCAAAATAAAGACTTATTGATGGAAGATAGCAAAAACAGTAACAGAGAAAATGAAAGATCTTACGTGAGGAATCCAAATAAAATGTCAGGGAGGTGGTAATGGCCAAAATAACAAACAAAAATAAGTCTAACTATTTTATTAAACTAAATAACCTAAACACAAAATAATGACGCAAACAAAAGACAATACTAAACCTACCTCCCATACTACCTATAAACAGGAGAAAAATATATATATAAAAAAATAAATGGCACCCACCTACCTACAGCTTCCTTAAATAAAGTATTTAGAAAATAATGAAATAAAGCATGAAACAACTTGCCCTGCACACAGGGGTTCAATAAAAAGAAAATGACCACACGTCTGCAACAGGTGACAGGGAGTCTTCGCAAGAGAGAGGGAAAACCTCCCGTCCCTCCAGCGCTTCTTCTTCTTTGGTGTTTATTGGCAGTTGGCAAACCAGCTTCAGTTGCATTTCAGCCACCTACTGGGATTGAGTCTGAAGCCTCAATGAGCGGAAGAAAACTCAAAAAAAAAATAAAAAATTATATCCTGTTGATTAAACCCGTATCTCTCAAATATTTTAGAAGTCATACACCTTTGACTGTTTCTGAGCATTCTGAAAAACATTTTTAACTGAAAAGACACTAATTTCCATATTTCTTAGTTTTTCAACAAGCTGGTTTCTTTCTCTTTTATATTTTTCACAATGTAATAAAACATGTTTAACTGTTTCTGTTGCTCCACAGAAACTGCAGCAATCTGACTCACATTGTCCTATCATATGCAGGGAGTAATTAAGGTTGGAATGACCTATACAGGGCTCTAGAGTGCAACCAATTTGGCCGCATGTGCGATCTAATTTCTCAATGGTACAACAAAAAAAACTCTGAGGTCGCACGGGTGCGACCAGCCGTTCGAGGGAAAAAGTCTCTGCGACTCTGAAAGTCTCCCTGTGGTTCAACAACAGCCACTAGAGCCCTGCATTTCAGCACGAGCCTGACGGGCCCGACTTTTATACACCCCTCGAGCCGGGCTTCAGGCCAATTTTCACGTCATAGTTCAGACGCGGGCTGGGCCTCCCGCCTGGTTTAGACTTCTTACTTTTATATCTTAGACATCCATCAATTAGTGATGAAAAAAAATTGCCACGCTGGTGGAAGCAACACAAGACCATGCTACCGCGACCTGTCAGAAGCGGCTCCCGACGTGTTTTAGTGTCCCGCAGCAGCAGCGCAGCTGAACAGTTCTCTGTTCAAATACACGCAATAGGCTCAAGCTTGTCGCAAAGCAACGGCAAAAGTAATTACCATAAATGTGACGGGGGAAATAGTAAGGAGATATTTGAATTATTTACTAATAAACTAGTGTTTTCTGAGTCTGTGCCGCAAGGATGAAGTTGCCTGACTCGTCATCTCATTAGACACACCTTTAGAGAGACGTGCATCTTTACGGATTATGATTATGATTATAATGAAAGTTTGGAAATAGAGTTTTTGTTTTCGATTTGTTTTATTTCATTAAGTAGTCATTAAAAGCTTTCTATAGATATATTTATCATGTCTGTGAGGCATGTTTTCACTGAGTTTCGGTTTATCTGGGTCTACCATTTAAACATTGTTATATGCTTAAATTGTTTTATATCTATAGATTTTATTTTAGGCAAGTCGTGATGATTTGAGAAGGCTAAATTGATCAAACACAGGCTCACTGTCTGCCGCTGGCAGCTTGGTATTTAAAAAAAACCCTAAAACTTATATTTAACAAAAAATGCTCCAAACATTTTTCTAAATTAACTTAAGAAAAAAAAAACGAAATATAATCACTTTGCTATTACATACAAAGCTGAACTATTTTAATAGCTGAGACCAGTAGATACGCTGTTAGGGACTGTTGTTTAGCTGCTCAGATCAGACACTAGAGCATCCCTCATTCAGACACAGTGGAAGATCTGATCAAAATCAGTGTAGAGGGGCCAAGTCTGGAAGATTTTGATGCTAGAGAGAGTGTGGCCAGCTGGTTTAGCCAAGGCCAAGGATCAAGAAGGCCAAACTACAGGAGTTGGCCAACCGAGGGGCATATGTTACTGCAATGGCGTATAGTCCATAAGACACTGAGCCATGAGATGTTCAGTTTGAAGCCCTTAAAACACTTAATTTAGATTTTCTTTTTATTGCATTTATCTTGAGATGTTTTAAGTGTAAATTTCAGCTCAGTGTAGTACTTTAAGCCCCAACACTTTTTCAGTAAGTTACATTTCTTGTAGAATTATGCTTCAAATAAAGAACTTATGTTCAAATAAAGACCAGTTGATTGTTAGTTAATCATTTAGGCTACAAGTCAATATTGCCTATATGGAAGCGATTTAAAAAAAAAAAAGTGAACTTGTAAAACTGCTGTGTTAAATGCGACAAGGTCGAAAAGTTGGGTGCACCTAACTTTTGTGCTGGTGCACCTAAGAAAAAAAGTTATGTGCACCAGTGTAACCAGTGCAAAAAGTTAGTCTAGAGCCCTGCTATATGGAGTCTAGTTATAACTGAATCTTCTCTTCTGTTTCCATATGACTTTCTCTCAGTCCCCACGTTTGATTGAATGTTGAATAGATGTCTTCCTTTTGACTCTTTATTCCAGTCTTGTTGCCACATACTTACAACTGTTGCTTTAATAATACTTTTAACTTATGTTTTGCATAATGGAATTTCTATGTCAACCTCCTTTTAACTTATGTTTTGCATAATGGAATTTCTATGTCAACCTCCTCTTTCCTCAATGCTATTTTGGCCAACTTATCCACCACCTCATTCCCTTCTACTCCTACATGGGCAGGGATCCATAAAAACTCTACTCTTACTCCTGTTTGATTGACACTCTCTCTCTCTCTCTCTCTCTCTCTCTCTATATATATATATTCTGTAATATTTCATATAATATATCCTTGTCTAGATGCTGATTTCCCACTATCTAAACTGTTTAACACTGAATAGGAGTCTGAACACACTACAACACTTGAAGGATGAATTTCCTCCACCCACTGCATCGCCAATAGAATTGCCATCATTTCTGTTGTGAATACAGATTCAAAAATTGATCCACTATTATTTCTTTAGGCATACACCTATCCTTATCATTTATTTTGCCATGCAACTGTAGATCTACTATCAGCATTTGGAACAGCCAAGGAGGTATCACAGGTATTACTACTGTAGGACTTATTTTTATACCGTCTATTCCTATTTCTTTGGCATCATTATCAGCATTTCATCCAAAACTACTGTAGTATACATACTAATGTTCCCAACATTTTGTAAAACTTCTTTGACTGGATGGGTATCTACTTGCCCCCTTACAGAACACCAATATGCCATCTTTAACTTTAATCTCCGAAGTTTTAACGGCAACTCTCCCATTTCCACCAGCATAGCTGAAACGGGTGATGTTCTAAATGCCCCACTTCCTATTCTTAATGCTTGTGACTGTATCCCACTAACTTTCTTTAGTATAGATTCTGATGCCAAGCTATATATTAAGCTGCCATAATCTATTATTGGTCTTATCATTGCACAATATACTCTCTGCAATGCCTGTCTGGTTGCACCCCAATCTACCCCTGCCAAATACCTTAAGATATTATTCCCTTTTTACATTTGTCTGTTACTTTCTTTATGTGAGATTCAAAAGCTAGTTTAGAATCCATCCATACTCCAAGGAGCCTAATTTCTGTTACCTGCTCTAATGTTTGCCCATACAGTTTTAATTTGATGTTTGGGGATTTCTTCTTTTTTAAGAAACATATCACTTTAGTTTCTTTCTACAGACAGTCTAAAACTCCAATTATTAACCCATTTTTCCACTTCATTAAATGCTTTCTGCACACTTCTCTCCACAAACTCAACATTTCTTTCCCTTTTCCACAAGGCACCATCATCTGCATATAAAGATTTACCAATTCCTTGTCCTACCATTAAAAATATATCATCTATCATTATATTAAATAATACTGGGCTGCACACACTACCTTGTGGGGTCCCATTATCTATCGAATATATACTAGAATAACTTGTTCCTACCCTTACTTGTATAGTCCTATTAAACAAAAAATCCATTATCCATCTTATTTAATTTAATTAAAAGTCCCTCTTTCCAAAGCATATCGTAGGCCTTTTCCACATCCAAAAATACCCCTACTAACACCTCTTTATTCACTGTTGCCTTTCTAATTTCAGATTCTAGACTTATTATTGAGTCCATTGTATTTTGCCCATTTCTAAAGCCACTCTGATAATGGCTTAAAAGGTTTTCCCTTTCTATTACATAATTAAATCATGTTACAATCATCTTTTCTATTATTTTACATAAATTAGATGTTATCGCAATAGGTCTATAATTTGATGCTATTGTATGATCCTTTCCAGGCTTTGCAATCGGAATTATTACTCCATGCTTCCAAGAGGTAGCGAGTTTTCCCAATTCCCATATCTTATTAAGAAATTCCAAAATAATATACAGAGATGCATCTGAAAGATGCTTTATCATTTCATAGTATATTTCGTCTTTTCCTGGAGATGTACGTTTCATCCCTTGTAATACCTGTTTCAATTCATACATTGTGAAATCCGCAACAATGTGCACCCTGAATGTACGTTATGCATCAAAACATTAGGGTTTTCTTTCAAAATTTGCTCCCTTTGTACACTTATACTTTCTGAAATATTATTATTACTATGAACCTTAACAAAAGCTTCTACTAACCTCATCTGCCTTTTCTTCATTAGTCACAATATACCTACCTTCGGGGGTGAAATCTGGAATACTTTTATTCATTTGCTTCCCACCCATTTTCCTAATCATATTCCATGTCACTTATATCTATATTTACACCCATTTCATTACAAAACTGTCTCCAATAATTTCTTTTAGTTACAATAATTTCCTTATTACTTTTCTTACTTCTGCCTGAGTTCTCTTATAATTTATAAAATCATCAAAAGAATGTGATTTTTTAACTTTTCTTAAAGCCCTGTTTCTGATTTTAATTGCTTCACTACATTTTTCTGTCCACCATAGTACAGCCTTTTTCATTCTCGCCCCTTTACTTTTCCCTATTTCTTGTGGGCTGAACTACAAAGAATCATATTTATTTTATTATATACATCCTCTACATCTTCAAAGTTAAATTCTGTACTTGTCATTTTACCTTCACACACTTCTTTGAACTTAATCTAATCTGCATCTTTAAACCTCCATCTAGCGATTTTCTCCACTTGACTTACTTCCACATCTATCCCTATTCTACATTTATAGGATAATGATCACTTCCCAAAGTACTTTGATCTAAAACTTCCCAATCACATTGCCTGGCCAAGTTATTAGATACAATTGTTAAATCTATAACTGAATTACTTCTTCTGACAACATCTAATCTTGTTATAGTCCAATCATTTAAGCACACCAGTTCATTACAATCTAGAATTTCTTCTATTACATACCCACTTTGATCATTATTTGCACATCCCCACAAGGTACTGTGTGCTTTAAAGTCGCCACACCACACTGTCTATCCTAACATTTTCAACTAGACCGCCCCCCCCAATCTTTATGGACTTAATCCCTAGAGCCGCCTTTTGTTGTTTACTATCTTTGCAGAAAGGGATAATTTTTCCATCTCTCAACATTTTAGCACTTTCAGTATTTCCAACCATTTCCCTCAATGATTTAGTCAGTTTCAAAGGATTCAAATTACTTGCTTCCTCAGACATAAACTTCACCAATACCTTGTACTCCTCCTTTACTTTCCTCACCTGATGGCACTCTCTCTCTCTAACTTTCTGTTCCTGAAGTTTGGCTCCAATCGTTCCTTCTTTTCCTCTTTTCTGTTAAAGTCCACACTTACTACTTTTGTTTCTTTCATCTTCCCCGCCATCTAATTCATCCTCCATTTCCAGATCAATTCCACTTCCGCGTATCTCGGCTTCAGTCACAACCCAGTGTTGCCTTGCCTGGAGTGGTGGTTTACGCCATCTCAACGGCTGATCTCAGAACCCAGAGTGCCATTTTCTATTGCTTTCTTCTTCTTCTTTTCTTTTTTTAATGGCGGTTGGCAAACCCACTTAAAAGGTGCATTTCCACCACCCACTGGACTGGAGTGTGGAGCATGATGTATATTGGTGACAACAAAAAAGAAGAAAAAAAAAAACACCTTTAGGAAACCTTTTATCCAAAAGAGTATAACATAATTTTAGATACTTCATTATGTGGTCTTAAAATTCTATTTATTAAATGTATTGCTTTCAAATAATTAATAATTGCATTAAAGACTTTATACTGTGCTGGAGCATTCTCTAGTTTTATCTTAATTGTTATACTTTCAATCTTCAACAAAAAAAATTTTTATTAATCTTTCTCTTTCATATGCTTCACAGTGTAAAAAGGATATGTTCCACAGTCTGCACCCATAAAAATGTCATACTTAATCTATATTGGTGAATTTTGAACATGCTTTGTAGGATATCATATAATGTCTTGTCTAGATGTAGACTTGCCACTTAATAAATTCATTAAGACAGAATAAGAGTCTGAGCAAATAACTGTTCTTAATGGCTATATTTCATCGACCCAATCTTGTCCTTTTTGCAATTCTAATCTTAAAATGAGGAATGCATATAGAAACTGCTGTATTTCCTGAAAATCTAAAACAAGGATCTTTGGATTCAATCAGGTTAATAAAGTTATAGATATAGTTGCCCCCTCAAGGGTTAAATGTTAGAACAGTGAAGCTCGGGCTTAATTCCAGAGGCAATCAAATTATAAATAACCTTTAGCTAAGAAAAGGAGTGCCTTCTTGCCCTGTAAACACAAAAAGTATGTCATGATGTTGGAAGTTTGGCAATTAGAAATAGCATGGTTGATTTTGTCTTTCCTTTCCTTATGGTGTATATTTAGTTTGTGATGCTTCCAAAATAAGCATGAGTTCCTCTGATGAGGTCTAATTTGTCTGCACTATAGGTACTGGAACAAAACGAAAGACACGATCTGTAGGTTCGCCAAGCTTATTGGGAATTTCCTTTTTATTCACTGTAAGGTTTTAAGAAAAAGTACATCTATTCCCTTGTTCATCTAATATCCTCAGCCTCTTTTTCACAATCAGTCCATCAAAAATATACATGTATTATTTGAGTAATGTTAAAACTCAATGGTAATAAAACACTTCAATCAATACCTCTTAAAAAATAATAGTGGATGGTTTTCAGAGGGATGTGTCTTTTTTGGTTTTAAAGGTGAGGTCCTATATATAAAGCCATCAATTTAGCCTGCGAACTTTCCATTTATGGTGTCTCTGCCATTTCCACCTGAATTGTCTGCTGATACTGGAGAGGTCTACTTAAAAGCACCACAAAAAAAACATACTCGTAAGGCTTGTGCTTGAAATAATGTCTATCTTTTTCACCAGATAACGTCGTTGAAGCAGATCTATGTTGACGGTGGAGTAAGGAGATTTTCGCACCAGATAATCTATTGTTGGTAACGGCATCTTATCAACGCACAGGCCACTATAGGATACTCCTTAATGAAATGACAGGCTGCACATTGAGAATTATGAAGGCCCATTCTATCCCAACAGAAGGTGCTAAACATCTTAATATGTTTATTCCTTTTTTTGAAGGAATTAATCAACTTGACAAAAACGGAAAGGAAACTGAGGAAGCTGTATTCTCAGTGTATTGTCAAGAAAGTTTTGTATCCAATCCATACTCCTTGGAAAAAAAAAGCTGCTGATATTTACAAGGCACTGACACTTCTTTCGTTCCAATACTTTGTACAGCCTCCACCCCTATAAAATGCTGAATTCTGACACCTATGGGAGGTAAAGCTGTTGCTACAGCCTTACTTTAAAGGACAAAAATGCTTTTTTGAGAAACAAATGACTTTTGTCTTTTTGCTGCTACACCCACGACAGTTGGAGTTAAAGGTTAAAGCCACATTTCCCTCCCCCCTGAAGTGCCCAACTTCCACTGTACTATATCTACTGCCGATGCTGCTATCCACCTACTCCACTGTTTTATGTGCTACAGGCATCCTTCTCTCCACCCCTGCATATGAAAACATTATCCGCACATGTCCTTTCGGTTCCATAGGAATATGGGTTCCAGCGTCAGCATACAAAAAAGATTTTCAGTACTATTCCCAGTCCAATTTGAAAAAAGCCACAGAAATTATCATTAAAGGTTTTTCTGTCATATTAAGATTGCTTTTTTAAAGAGTCATGGCATTTTGTGTATTTGGTGTAACAGAATGTTTACAAATGCTTTTTAATGTTCAAACTGGGCAACACAATTTATTTGGTCCAATAAAAGTGGTTAAGGATTATTGTAGGTCCTCTATGCCCGTGCCTCTCTCAAAAGCGTAATTTTAATACACGGACGGTATTATGGGAATTTCCACTGTAAGACTTACATCTATTCTTGTCAATCTAGTCTTTTTCACAGTCTCTGAATTTGGTAATGTTTCCAACACTTCATCAATACCTTTTTAGCGGGATGGTTTCAGTGGGTCTTTTTAAGAGTCCTTATATAAGTCAATTTTAGCCTGCGAATTCTTGGTGTCTCTGCCTTCACCGAATTGCTGACAGGTTTAAAGCACCACAAAACCATCGTAAGCTTGTGCTTGATAATGCCAGCTCGTGATGAAGCAGGATCTATACATATGCACCATAATCTATTGTTGATCTTACACGCACAGTATATACTCCTTAAATGAATGCGGCTGCACCCATTCCTCCCTGCAAAATCTAATATGTGCCATTAATGAATAAATAGTGTATTTGTAGGTCAGTTTGGACAGCATACTCCTAAAAATATGATATTGACACTTGTTCCAATATTCTATAAAATGACTAGGGAGGTAATTTCTTTTTTGAGAAACAAAGACTTTTGTTTTTTGACACTGACAGGAAAAAACACATTTCCTTGCCCAACTTTGTACTATATCTACTGCCGATGCAGGCTTTTACTAAGAACTCCTGTTTCTCCTTACAAAGATTTCACTATTCCCAGTCAGGGGGTCTTTTTTAAAGTTTACTTTAAGTGCCCCGCCTTCTCAAACGCGTCAATTTTTCTACAAAGTCTTTCTGACAATCACAGTCTGCTTTGACTGGGTGCCATGTTTTTTTTATTTTTTTTCGGCGAACACTGCTTTTTTTCAAGGTCGTTTACTTAATGGTGTATGGGTTCTGGTCACAAAGTACTGAAAATATCTTGTGGCGGAGGGGTGTGTAGCCAATGGCTGCCATGGCGAATGCGGAGTCGGAGAGTTATGAGCAACTCACCCGGCAGCATGGAATAAAAGTGCCGGTTGGAGTTGAGTGCTTGGTTGAAGAATGTGTGTTAGTGGTAGGAGCGGTAGTTAGTCACCCAGTAGTATTCTCGAATAGGCGTCTCGAGGTGAAACGGGGCTGTTGTGTGTATTTTTGGACAAAGTTGAAGTTAATCAAGCGAGTGTTGCTTTCTAATGTGCCCCCATTTATTAGTGATGAAGCACTGAAACGCGAATTATCTCGTCATGGACAGTTGGTTTTCTGGCGTATTAAAGAGATACCCTAGGCTGCAAATCTCCATTGTTGAAGCACGTTGTGTCTTTCCGTAGACAAGTGCATATTATTTTGAGGAGTGATATCGATGAACTGAATATTACTTTTAAATTCAAAGTTGATAGTTTTGATTATCTGATCTTTGTAACAACTGGGAGCATGAGATGTTTTGGATGCCGGAAGGTAGGGCATTTGGTACGCGCTTGTCCAGAAAGAAACGCGTCACAGATTTCAGATGTTGAAAGTGGGTCTAATGAAGGTCAGAGTGTGGAAAAAGAGAGCAAAGTTGGTGGGGTTTCGGATTTGAGTGTGGACAAAGATCTAAGAAGTGGAGTAAAGAGTAGTGAGAAACGAATTTAAAAAAAAGATGAGACGATGGATATTGTTTTTGATGAGTTGGAGGGTGAAATACTTAAAGAGGATGAAGAGGTGTTTAAAGTGCCGGCAGTGAAGAGGAAGTCGAATCTTTGAGAGATGGAAAATACATCAAAGAAAAAGGCACATTGATTGAGATTGTTACTGAAAGTTCTGGGGAAGTCTCAACTGTAAGTGAAGTGTCTGGCTCAGAAAGTGAGCGAGATTGTTCTGAAGTGGAAGTTGAAGGAAATGTGAGTAAAGATTATAGTGGTTACAGTTTGGAAAGAATGAAACAGTTTCTGCGCAGCATACAAAAGGAATGAGGAATGTGGAGATTATTAGATTTTTTTCCTGATCTTTCGTTATTCAAAAATTCTTATGAAACAGAAAGGTGAAATGTTTGTCAAACCCTGAGGTGTATCGTTTGAAAAAGACTGTACAAAAGGTGCGTCCTCAGACAATCCATAATGATGTCACAAGGATAACAGAGTAATGTGGATTTGGTTTTTTGTGCTTTCTTCATCCCTCATAATGAGTCATTTTAAATTATCTTCCCTGAATGTAAATGGGGCAAGGGATGTAAGCAAAAGAGCCCAAGTTTATGAGTTAATGAAACTAAAAAACCATAGGATGTTATGTTTTTGCAAGAGACTCACAGCACAAAGGAAAATGAAGTGAAGTGGGATGAAGGAGTGGGAAGGAAAGATTGTTTTGAGTCATTAGACTGCTTTTAGTGCTGGGGTGGCTATTTTGTTCTCAAAGACCTGCCTACCAATATCTTATAATGTTATTGAAGTAATACAAGGCCGTCTAATTAAGATAATAGCAAAGTTTGAAAATGTTACTATGGAATTGATAAATGTCTATGCTGCTGTAAAGTCAATGGAAAGAATGCTGTTTCTTGAAACTTTATGTTGTAGTCTGAAACAATGTGATATGGAAAGTTTTCTAGTACTGGGTGGGGATTTCTACATTGTACAAAGGCAATGATTTAGATAGAAATCACATTGTACCTCATTTCATGGGCATCAAAAAAACTACAAATTATTAAATATGATTTAAACTTTGCAACTTTGTGATGTGTGGAGAAATTTTCATTGTAACAAAAGGCAAATATACATGGGCTCATGTGAAAGAAAATTATATCTCTTTAGCAAGACTGAATCTGTTTTATAGTTTTAAATATCAGAAACAACTGTTTTGAAGTTCTTGTTTTTTGTGTCCTGTTGATTCTTGATCACTCAATGGTAGTAAGCATGTGCTTTTATTAATTCTGTTAAAATTAAGAGTGGCCTATTGGCATTTTAATAGTGCTTTACTTGAAGATGCCCATTTTTGTAAATGTTTTTCTTTTTTTTTGGTTGGGGTGGAAATCTAAAGAAGTCTTCTTTTACATCAATACAGCAGTGGTGGGATATTGGGAAGAAGGTGCAGATACAAAAACTCTGTAATCAGTACACTTTTAATGTTACTAGGGACATGGTTCAATCCATAAGAAGTCTAGAGATGGATATCGTTGGAACTTCAGACTTTAAGTGGAGCCAATGCAAATCAAAACCAATTGCGGGCTCTTAAAGGAAAAAAATCAATATTAGCAGATATATTAGGTACAAGGTCACTCAGGGGGCATTGGTTAGATCCCAGATTTCAGAGTCTTTTCGGAAAGGGAGCCCCATCAAAATTGGCCAAAGAAAAAGTATTCCGTCGTTTTAACGTCAGAAGATGGAAAAGTTCTTACTGAGGTTTCTGACATTCGGTAAAGGGCTGTTCGTTTTTATAAGGATAGCTGTATACCCGCAGTTTTGTGGATGGCCATTTAATGGCTAATTTGTGGCAGATCAGCTTCCAAAAGTGAATGAGGATTCATATGCAACAAAACTGGTATGTCCTTTTTTTTTTTTTTTTTGCAAAGCGTAAAAAAATTTCATCTATTTGTTAGAGTATGAAAAATGGTAAAGCACCAGGTTTAGATGGGTTTTGCCTGCCTGAATTTTATAAAGCATTTTGGCATTTGTTAGGAGAAGATCTACTTGCAGTTTTAAGTGATAGTTTGGATAAAGGACAACTGCCACTAAGCTGCAGAAGAGCTGTTTTAACCTTGCTCCCTATGAAAGGTGATCTCAAAGATATAAAAAAACTGGAGATAAGTTTCTTTATCATGCACTGATTATAAGATGTTATCAAAAGCTTTGGCAAACAGACTGAAGGAGGTAATTGGACAGGTTATACATTTAGATCAATCTTATTGTGTACCCTCCTAGATCAATAGTGGATAATAATATCCTATGATTCGGGATGTGTTGGAGGCTCTCAAGACTGTTGGGGAAAAAAATGTGGTCTAATTTTCCCTAGATCAAGAAAAGGCGTCTTGATCGGGTGGATCATCAGTTTTTATGGTATATTTTTGAATGTTGTGGTTTTCCACCTGCATTCACTGCCCCCACACGTTAAAGTGCTTGATGAGGATATTGAAAGTGTACCTGAAAAGTCAACTGCGCTGGTGGTTGAGTAGCCCCTTTTAAAATAGAAATGGGGATTAGACAAGGATGCGCCTTGTCAGGTATCCGTTTACTCCAGTGGTTTTCAAAACTGTGGGTCGCGACCCACTTGTGGATCACATAGTGAGAAAAGGTTAGGGTCACACAAAGGCACTTAGCTGCAGCTAAATTTTACGTTACGATGAGTGAAACAAAAAAACAGTCCGATTCATGACCAACGACTCTTATTGTGACGATTCTTTTAAGGAATCATTTAAAAAAAAAAAACACACAACACACACACACCTATACATAAGAATCAGACGTTCTGAATCAACATAGCATTCATTGAATGACTCACTGAATAAATCGTCTGATTCATTTGAGTTGAACTGTCACTGTGTCTACATCCAGTTACAAATACAGCATTCAATGACCCACGCACTCTGCGTAGCGTATGTAAAAAAATGGAAAAAAGTTTGTTAAAACTAAAGTCATCACAGACCTGTGAGAAGTCGTCAGAAACAACAAAATCTAAAAAGGAGCCACACAGAAAATATGACCAGTCCTACCTTGATCTTGGTTTTATTGCCTGCGGAGGTCCAGACGGTGAGGAAGTCCCTCAATGTCTTTTATGCTTAGAAAGGTTGGCCAGAGCTAGCATGAAACCCTCAAAACTTAAACGGCACCTCACAACAAAACACTCTGCCATACGCCAACAAAGGGGCGATCATATTTTCTTCTAAAAAAAAAGAAGAGTATCTTCATCAGCAAAAACTGATTAAAGGTACAGCCAGGCATCCTGAAAAAGCAATGCGAGCTTCATTTTTAGCTGCATATAGAATCGCAAAATCTGCATAGACATCGTTGAGGAAATGCTGGGTAAAGAAGCTGCAGGAAAGATCGCTAAAGTTCCACTTTCTGTTTTTTTTTTTCTGATAACACAGTACAACGGCGTATTGAGGAAATGTCCTCTGATTTACGCGAACAGACAAGTGACAGAATCCGGAACAGTGTTGCATTTGCTCTACAACTGGACGAAAGCACAAATGTTGCAAAATGTGCATATGGGGGAAAGGGGGGGGGTTACTGGCACTCTATGTCCAGATTCCAGATACGTTGACCTACCACATGACGCAATCGTGAGGACCTTCTTATTTTGTGAAGAACTGAAAGAACGAACGACAGGGGCAGATATTTTTGACTGCTTGCCTATCTGCCGGACATATTCACTCATATAAATGTACTGAATGAAAGCATGCAAGGTCCATCATCATCCATCCTGACTATATGGACAAGACGATTCACAGCTTTCACACTAGCAAGCTGACATCCATTTGTGGAGATCACCGAGTGGAAAAAAAGAGGTGGGGGCCATGTTTCCATCACTGTGTGGAGTTGTTTTTTGCGCCAATGACGGTGAACGCATCCGACGACACTGTACATTCTCACACCGTCGGCGCACTCAGTCAGAAATTCCACGAGTATTTTCCTGACCTTATTAGAGGTGTAAGATATATCTTTTGGTTGGTTTTCTATTATTATTAATTATTATTTTTATATCATGTTAAACACTCTTATCAGTTGACTTCATTGTAATAGTAATTTTATTTTTTCTATCAACTCAATCATCTGTAGTATATGACAGGATGGGACTGTATACGGGAATCCTTTTTGTAAGTTGAGGCAAGAGAGCACTGTGTCCTAACAGTAATGCGCAGAGGAGGAGATGATAGATGTGGCTTCCGGAAAGGAGCTTCCACTGCTTTTCAGAGAGTCAACGAGGTCTCTGGACAGTTTCTGGGTGTTTGTTGCCAAGCGATACCCCACATTAGGAGCTGCCTGCACCTCAAAGGTTTTGGTAAACTTTTCTACCAATTACCTATGTTAGAATTGATTTTCATCCAATGATATATTTCATTCAGATGTAAATAAATTAAATTAATAGGACAATAAAAACTGTTTCTCTACTATACTAAATGAAGATGTGTTTTTCCCCATATTTCCGATTTAAACATTTTAGGTGGGTCTTGAGATTGAATTATACTTGACTAGGTTGGTTACAGAATAAAAAGTTTGGAACACATGCTTTACTCCCCCATAGCAATAGAAACCTAGATAAATACATTAGGACTCATTTAGATGGTTTAGATATGAGGTAATTTTCCACGATAAAACTATCAGTTATGCAGAGTAATTGGTTAACAGTGGACAGGTGGTATTATAAAACTGATTGATATGTTAATATTAAGCCAAAAATTTCATCTGCAAAGTAAAGTGGGCTAAAATCAACATGTAAATGTAGGGGGTTGAAAAATGGAATGAAGAGACAAATGGTTTACGGTCTGGGTGAAATGTGTTAGGTCACACAGAGGGATTAAATATCTGGGGATTTTTTTTGGGTGAATGAAATAATAATGCAAAGAAACTGGTAAAATGTTCGGAAAATGTAGATGGAAGATTAGGAAGGTGGAAAGGATTTACCTACAATGTACTTTAGGGGGCGAGCATTAATTATAAAAATCTAGTAGCCTCCTTCATTATGCATAGGAAAGTATCTTTTAGGCTACAGTTTGTTCAAAGGTTTTTATATAGACCCAATTTATCATGGTTTGGACCAGCCTGTTGCCTTTTAAGTAAGGTTGGAGGGTTTTAGAAAAAAAATTTTTGGACAGATTGTAAGAGTTTTCATTTGAAGTCTATTTCTTCCTTTTATGAGAGTGTAAGTGAAAGTCGTGACATTTGTCAAGTATGGTAACCCATACTCGGAATTGGTGCTCTGCATTTAACCATCAAGTGCACACACACAGCATGAGAAGTGACACACTGTGAACACACACCCGGAGCAGGGCAGATATATCCAGTGCCCGGGGAGAACTGGCGGGTTCAGTGCCTTGCCAAGGGCACTTCAGCCAGGGTATTGGGGTGGAACACGAGAGGCGCTGTTCATTCACTCCCCACCACCTACAACTCATGCCAGCCCCGAGACTCGAACCTGTGACGCTTTCGGTAACAAGTTCCAAATCTCACCCATTAGGCCACAAACTGCCATCAAGAAGGCATGGTGTATGGTACCGGTAAAAGCTCATTGTCTGTTAGTCGCTGTTTATTGGTTTTTGGGAAGAACCCTTGACTTACTGGTGCTCGACTTGCGTTTTGGGACATACACCTTTATGGGTTGATGCACCATTAAGCAAACGCCCACCAAGTTTGTTAAAATGAAGGAGAATTTAATGCAAGTGGCTGGGTATCGCGTTGTTGGACAAATGCTGAGCCACTTGCGCAGAGACCTTGGAAATTAAATTCAACAGGGAAGCCCATCTTTTGTTAAAGAAGAAGTGGCGAGGAAAAGTTGCAGTTGAACGCAGAGTGGAATTTGTGTCGAGTCAAGCGCTTTCCGATAAAACATCATATTTTTTTCCTTGTCATGGTGATCTCTAAAAGTTGTACTTGTAATGAAAATGTTTTAATGACCCTCATAGAATTTGAGAGACTTAACTTTTTTGCTACCATGGGTGGAAAGAGTTTATATAACGTTTGTGTGAACAGGTGATAATAATACACAAATTACCAACGAATGGATATACCATCGGAGTAGACCATTACCGTGCTGATCATCTGAAGTCACGCCTTTTTGGGCTCTTGTAACAAACCACCATTGATTAAAATGTGGTTTGATTCTTCAATGGCGAGTTTTACAGGGATGTTGTGGCTTGTAAATGCTTTTGTATCTCCGTGTTGAATCCAAATGTGCAAGAAATTGCTGTCCTTTTTTGTGATCAAAGAGAAACCATATTTAATTTTTTTATACATTGTGTGTGAGCTAATAAGACTTTGTTTGTTTATTTGGAGATTATATTTAACTAATATGTTAATCGAAAGGGTTACAATGGACTGGTGTTTATTTTTGGTTTTAAAATATTGTTATAAGGAAACAAGAGGAAAGACGGTTGTTAAAATATATATTGGGGTCAAGGCACAAAATGGCAGTTTATATTAGTAGGAAATATAAAATTGCTCATGGTACCAGTAAAAATGTTGAATGTTTATTCAAGGGACTCATAAAAGCTAGAGTAAAACATGATTTTATTTTCTACTCTCATATGAAGAAATTGAAAAAGTTTGAAGCGGTTTGGAGTGTAGAAAATGTTTTGTGCTGGTGATTGAAAAATGATTGCATTTGCAATTTGTTGTGAAGAATTTGAGTAACTCTGTGAAGGTTTGTAGGGTATACTCGAAGTTGTGTAGGTTAATAAATATGTGGTTTAAAATCTCTCTCTCGTCTCTCTCTCTTCTCAACACCCACACACACAAACACAACACACCACCCCACACCAGAGATTCATTTGTGCCAGACATCCGAAATCCAGATCCGACACCATTTTTTCCACTCCCCCTCCTCAGGTCGCCAAGAAAGACATTCGTGCTGACTATAGCGTACATTGATATATTTAATGAAAAATCTTCTATATGAAGCAGCCTGACGCACAATAAAGAACTTCAGCGTGCAAAGACAGTCCCCTGTCCGCCCTTATTAGCTGCTGTCAACAAGACCATATGCACAGATCCAATACTGATAGACAAGCGAAAAAATCTCAAAATAAATCTCATATGGCTTTATAATGCGCCACGCCAACGCTTTGCTTTGAGCGCACAGAACCCGCCTCTGGAGTAGGCGTGTTGAATGCTTAAAAAGATGTGCAAATGATACATTGTATATGACGATGCAACAATGACCCGATTAGGCAAGTGACAGTTCTGTCAACTGTCCCCGAATCGCGAGTGAAAGTCTTGTATTACAGTGTGGAGCAGCTCTTGTAGTGCAGGCGAGATGCACCCGATGAGAAGCCGCTTAGAGAGTGAAAGAGAGAAGAGGCGGTACAGCTGAATCACTCACGGTGTTTTTCAAATGACAGATTTAATCTGATGGTTTATCTGGATTTATTTACTCATTTGGCCTAATATATTGAGTAAATGTTTGCAGGAATTGCCTTTATTATAAACATGAAAGCTGCTGCGGAATGAGTAAAACTATGAGTGGCTACTACAGGTGCACGGACTGTACACAATGCGTTACCATGAGCTGTCAGACTGACCTGAGATTTGCCCCACAAACATTTCAGCAGTTATTACACGCGTCCCCGTATTTCTGTCGACTGAACCAGCCTTGCCATTAATTATAAATTTATGTTTCTCTTCCTTTAGTAGCCAGATCTCATGAAAATGCGTATCAGCAGCACAATTTTCTGCACGCCAAAGTCAATTTCTGCTATAAATATTACACCAAACAGAAACAGAAAATCTGCACTTTCATGAGATCAGGTCAGCCTACAACAGTTAGGCCTAATTTGTATTATTCATTTATTTTTTTACAATAAAAACAAAACATTGTGCCTTTGAAAAATAAAGAAAAACAAATAGAATGCGCTTTCCTTCTTGGTTTCCTTGAACTTGTGGCATGGTCACAAAAATGAAACAGAACTCTGTGTAGACTTGTCGTGCAGTTTTTTTTATTTGGTTTTTGTTAATTTGTTCGTTTTTTTAAGTGAAATATAAATATTTAGGAATGTTTATTCTATTCCCTTTTATATATGCTGTTTTTATTCTGTTTTTCTCCATACACAGATGCAATCAGATTGTCATTGATGTGACGATGTGTGAATAGTTCTGATGTTTGTGCTGCTATATGTTAAGTTTAAGTTCTAAGTTTTAATTTATTTAAATCTAATTTAACTTTCTAATTTTGTTGGTTAACGGTTAATGATCGGCTAACGCGCATCAGTTGTCAGTCAGGAAAATTAACCGGAAACCGCTCGGACACCATGATGGAGAGGTAACTTTAAGAAAATTAGAGATGAGTCAACAATAAGTGGCCATTTGCACCAGCAGATTTAATGTTTTTTCTTTTCTTATCTTATCTTTTCTTTTTCTTATTTTTTTAAATCGTGAATATCTACTTTAGAGCCCTGCATTTCATCCCGGACCCGATGGGCTCCCGGGCTTAGATTATGCAGTCCCGGACTTTGTGCTACAGTGACTGTCAAGACCGACTCGGCTGATTGTTTAGTGTTCAGCAGCAGCAAGCGCGAAGTGCAAGATGCCTTCGTCGCACGCGGGAAGAGAATCCGCATTCAAACACCCGCGATCGGCTAAAGCTTGCCGCAAAGCCCCAGCAAAAGTTACCATAAATGTGTCGGGGGGGAAATAGTGAGGAAATATTTTAATTATTTATTATAAACTAGTCAATGTCACAAAGATGAATTTGCTGATCCTGACTCGCCATCTCTCCTCATTGGACGCACCTTTAGAGAGAATTGCATCTTTACGGATTACATAATGAAAGAGTTTTAGTTTTCGATTTGAATTATTTTATTTTAAAGTAGTAATTTAAAGCTTTCTATAAATATATTTATCATGTCTGTGAGGCAAGTATTCGCTGAGTTTCGGTTCATTTTTGTGTGCGCGCTCCTGCTCACAAGATGAGTAAGCAGAAAGTGCATCCTGTTTGTTTTCTTTTATTTTATAAAAGCACAACATTTTGTTGATATTGTGAGTGCACACACACAAATAAAAGTAGACCTTTGTAAGTTCTGAATGATGATGTATTACTCTTACCTTATGAGCAAAAATGACCTAAATTATATGCATTAAAATGACAATTATATTTTAAGTTTTTTTAAAGTTTCTACTGTTAGAAAAAAAGTTACCGCGGTGGTGCCTCCATGTCCTGAAGAGCACTTAGCTTCCACTCTCTGCACAAACGCTTGGATATACACCTAACAGCACACATTTATCTAGGTTAAATGTTTTAACTAGCATTGTGTGATATCCATGAACTGTTTTTATATCTATAGATTTTATTTTTAGGCAAGTCTAAATAAATGATTGCATAAATGCTCCGTTACCTCTTCCTCCTCTAATCACATAATTTTACAAATTAAGCACTGCTCTGGCAACACACATACACACACACATAACGCACAAAACTCTGCATTTGAACAGTCAATAGCAAATACTTAAACTAATAACAAAACATACATACAGTAGCTGATTCAGAAGCGCCAGATTGTCGTAGCAAAGTCAAATTACCTCCACTCCTAGGTTCCACGAAGCGGTCATTCATAAATGCGTTACTGTTCTGTTGTAAGTAATCTTAAAGATTCCTAAATGCATCTACTTTTCGGAAGCCAAAAAAAGTGCTTTTTGCTTTGCCTAGATACACACAGCATCTTCCTGACATGACTAACTCAGCACTAACTGCTGTTACTGCAGCAATGCCTTCTTTCTTTGTTGAGAACATTTGAGCTGACATTACACAAATATTTCCACATAGTAGCCGAAGAGATGTGATGGTGTGTTTAGAAACTGAGCTGTTATAGGAGGGTCCGTGACAGAGTCTTAACTTTGGATAAAAGAATATCTCTTGGATTTGAGACTTTAGTCTTTGCACACTTTACACGGACCTTCTTCATGCACCAAGAGTTTGTAACACTCCAAAGAAAGAAGGAAAAATTCGTCAAAAATATCGCATCATATGACCCCTTTAATAATTATATTAGAAATTGAATATTGGGCTAATCACACTCCCTTGAGGAGTTTCTGTTTTGTATTAAATAGCATTGTTTGAAAAACAAAAAAACAGAGCCAACTCTTACTTCTATAGTTGAGTTAAATATAAAAACTCAGTTATCCAGTATACATTCTGTCCTTTAATGCCTAATCGGTCTAGTTAAATTAAAAGACTCCTTTCCAAAGCATATTAGGTATGTCCTTTTTTTTCGAGGACTAAGAAAACTCCCACAACTACCACTTTATTTATTTGTGCCTTCCTGATATCGTCTTCCAAACATAAAACTGCATCCATAGTGTTTCGTCCTTTCCTAAAACTACTTTGATATTGAGATATTGAGGTGTTACATTGAGATATTAGTCCTTTACTCTCAGCACATGATTCAGGCCTATTCATGACCATACAATTCCATTAATTTACATATATTTGATGTTATGGCAATCGACCCGATATCTAGATGCTTTGATGGCCGTGATCGTTACCTGGCTTTGCGGCACGGATGGTTTTCCATGCTTCCAAAGAAGAAGGAAGTCTCCCTAATTCCCTATCTTATTAAAAAGGTATAAAATAATACTTAATGATGCATCTGATAAATGCCTTAATCATTTTTATGAGTGGACCTAATTTGTACTTATTAATAATCTGGATTCTCTTTTTTTATGTAAAAGTTATCTCTGGATCTTGTTCATTTCATGTCAGAAATAGTTCTGTTGCTTGTGCACTTTGACCAAAAGGATAGTGCCAACACTTCTGCTTTTTTTTTTCAGTATCCGTTATTATTGGTTTTTCTTCACGTTGTAAACTTGGTAATGTTGTTATATTTTGTATTCCTCACCATCAGCCTAATCAAACCCCATATTTTCTGAAACTTCTGTTTTTTTTCCTCCAATATTATCCCACATAATTTCCTCCAATAATCTCTTTTATGTGCATGGATAACTTTTCTGACCCTCCTAACTCTCTTATTCTCAGTTCATCTAATTCCTAACCCACTTCTAAGCATTCTATCGCTAATTCATTTGTCACTGCATCCTGTCCAAGCCTACTGTTTTTTGTGTCCTTTTATTCCTCTTTTTTTTCCAATTACTTCTTTTTGCTGTACTGTATAATATTTTAACTAACTGTTCACTATATTCCTCTGCATTATCATGTATTTCTTCCATTCTTATTTCACACATCTCTTTGAATTTCTCCCAGTTAGCAGTTTTAAACTTCATCTTAAAAGAATTTTGTTTATCTCTGATCTGTTCCCACTTCTTTTTTTTAAATTTATTTTGTATTAAGGATTTTCAAATAATACAAACAATAACAATCAGACAAACACACAAACCAAACAAAAAAAAAAAAAAAAAAAAAAAACGCTGGAAACGAGGTAAATAACATCCCTTGAAAATGTGTCTCTCTACTATCTTAATTCAATACAAAAACAATGACAGGAAAGGGAGAAAGGCAAAAAGCTCTCTTAAAAATAAAAGAAGTTCGTAGCAATTTTGTAAAAAAAAGAAAAAACAAAAAAAAAAAAAAAGAGTGGAGGGGTTCTAAGAAGTCTCCAGCATTTGGGTCGGCTTGTGATTGAGAATATAAGTTAATTTCTCTATTAGGAAGAAAGGCGGGTAGCTTTGAAATCCACATAGTAACAGTTGGGAACCTGGGGTGTAGATGTCAGGACACAGACGAGAGAGACAAGGTAAGTGACTCCACATACAGTGCTTTATCTTTTGCAAGATAGTGCAGGCAGGGTAACCAGACAGTGATTTCCAGGTGCCGATTGATTGCAGATCACTCAGTCTTGAGGTTAAAGGCAGGTGAGCCCTACGTCCCTTCACCCGATAGCACAAAACCCCAGTCACGGTTCGCTGATGCTGTTTTTTCCCCCTTCACCTTCAGACCACGGAAGTTATCAAACCAAATAGGAGAACATACAGAGGAACATCAAAAGAAGGGTCAGCTGTATTTCCAGACCACACAGGGTAATGCTCCATAATCCTGGGGTCAGTAGCACAATGACACAGTGGGTAGGTGTTACAAAGGTGCGTATATGATACATTACATTACGTTACAAGATTTTGTGATTGCTTCCCATTCGATCAGTAGACAACACTTTGGGATCCGTTCCTGTTTTAGGCTTGAAACACTGAACTGGTGCTGTGGTTGATTGTTTTATACTGTTCCTGTGATGAGGGTTGCTGATGGTGAACAGTTGCGCGGTGGTGTAGTATTCAGGTGAGAGCGTGTTTGTGGTGATATTGGATGGAGCCCGTGCTTGACTTGGTTCCGCTGACAGTAGAAGACCACTTCAGTAGAATAACAGTTTTTAGCTAAAAATGAGGGATTGTACACAAAGCTTAAAATAGAGTCAAAAAGATCTTTAGGCTAGGTCCATTTCAACAAATAAAGTGAAGGAGATGAAAATAAAGCGTTTCCCGTTTTTATACTCCTGGGTTGCAGGAATGAACCCCTTGCCAGAATGATTGAATGTGAGCACAGGAACCCAGAATACATGAAAAAATTTGCCCCCTTAGAATGTCTTGCAAAATTTAAAAACAAAGATTGGAACAACCGGCAGAACATTTTATGAAGACAAACAGTTGTAAAAATAAATTCTATGAAAAAATTTGAAATTTTGTTCATGTAAAGAAATTGAAGTACAATTTTGGAAAATCCAAACTGTTCAGAAATCCCTGGTCCCTATCTGCAGTAATTAAATGATACTGCCTAGGTCCCGTTCCCATAGTGGTTTCAAAGTAATCATTAACTGACGGAGAGTCCAGAATACACCAATAAAAGCATAACATTTGTAGATAATTCCCTTTATACGATTTACTGAAATTATGGTTTCTCCAGTTCTCGTAGATATTTAAACGCAATTTGTTCTGCCCTTAAAAGAGACTCTAATGAAATGCTGAATTTGAGAGAGGAATTTGAAGCAATCTTCAGAGAAAATGTTAAACTACGTGCGTTCTGGAGTTATTCAAATTGACTTCAAAGCTTTCGAAAATGAACATACTTGAAAAGTCAGACAAACCCCTTAAAACTTCCACTCCAACAGACCACTACCCGAATCTGAATGGGGAAAATCAGGATTCAAAGCAAGAGGGGAACGCATATGAGATAATTTAGGGAATTTTCAAATTTTTTTCACAGCGTTCTAAACCATTAGTGTATTATAACCAAATGACCATTAATCAGAGAGAGAGAGTTAATCTGGTCAAGTATATTATTAATAACCCGAGAGGATTCTAGTCTTCTAGGATAGCAAAATAAAGATTCAAGAGATCAATCCAACATAGCCTCCTGCCTGTTCATAAGCCACTTGTTATCGTTTGGAGTTGGGCAGCCCAGTAATAAAGCTTGAAAAATTGGGCAGCGAAGGACCCCCTAAGATCCTTTGGTTTACAAAATTTAGATAGACCAACTCTCTGTTTACTTATTATTCCAATATATAACGAGATATAGTGAGCATTCCAAGATTTAAAGAAGATTTATTTAGACAAATAGCAGGGTAGGTTTTGAAATATATACTTTAACCAGGGAATAATATTCATTTTAATTAAATTGAATTCTCCCTAGAAGAGTTGGCAGGAGGTCCACTTTTCCCAAATCTTTCTTAATTTGTCAATTAAAAGGAAAATAATTTTTCTCAAACAAAGTTGTCGCGGGCAGAAGTAAGAAAAATACCCAAATATTTAAGACCCCGACTTACTGAAACCCGGGAAAAGGAGGATGTATATAGGAAGATTGCAGGTGTGATTTAAAGGCATAGAAACAGATTTTCCTAAATTAGCTTTATAACCGACACAAGGTACTGAATGAAGCTAAGGAGCTCAGAACTGCTGGGAACAGGTATCTGTAGGTTCTCAAATACAAGAGAACATCATCTGCAAACAAAGAGATGACATGTTTTTTCCCATTGACTATGATCCCGGCTACATCGGGGTTAGTCCTATTAGATTCTATAAGGTTCAATAAATATAATATAAAATAAATGCTGCATGATCTGATAAAACAATAGAGTCAATGGACGGGCCGCGTACAAGTGTTTAGGGAGGAAAAAAATAGAATATAAGTGATATGGGGATGTGAATAAAATGTATAATCTCTTGCTTTAGGATTTAGTGGTATGTACATCTATCAAACCAGTATCTGAGCATAAATTATTCAGTAAATTAGATGATTTGGGGTTTGACCATTTGCAGATGAGTTGTCTAAAGAAGCATTCATTATACAGTGAAGTCTCAGCCAGAAAACCTAAGCCTTTACAGTAATAATTAAACAATAAAATCATCCTGAGATATGAAGTTAAGGGAGAGTTGAAATTTGGTGCATAAGCATTAAAGAATTGTTATATGTTGTTCAAAAATTGAGGTCCGCATCATATAATCTCCTTCCAGGATCTGATTCTTTTATGTTCTAAATAAAAGGTAGATTCTTATGTTATAGATGGCACGACCTCTTTTGTCCTGTGAGTAGAGGAAAAGTAAACTTGACGCTACCCCATCTCTCCCAAGCTTCACATGTTCTTATCAGATAGTTTTGTTTCGAAGCAGTACTATGTCGGGTTTTTGTTTTTTCAAATGAGTTAGAATTTTTTTCGTTTTTATTACATGCCCAATTCCTTACATTCCAAGAACGAGTTTAAGTGCAACCAACATAAACACGCAACAGAACATAAACGGAAAAAGAAAAGGGGATAAGGCTCAGGGGGGGGGCGCTCTAGGCGCGACCACCCTCGGAATGGCTGCAAAC
>NC_056575.1:25477505-25477693 GCF_018340385.1 Cyprinus carpio | reverse complement strand
CATTATACAATTGAAGTCTCCAGCCAGAAAACCTAAGCCTTTACAGTAATAATTAAACAATAAAATCATCTGAGATATGAAGTTGGGAGAGTTGAAATTTGGTGCATATACATTAAGAATTGTTATATGTTGTTCAAAAATTGAGCCTGCGATCATAATAAATCTCCCTTCAGGATCTGATTCTTTAT
>NC_056575.1:25406679-25476505 GCF_018340385.1 Cyprinus carpio | reverse complement strand
CATCATTTTCATCAGCAATATTATGTTGTAATTAATAAAAGCTCATTAATAAAAACTCATCTAAAGTTTTGGGTACCAATCAAAAGTAATCACAACTGTAGCTTATGTAACATCTCACTCTGGCCTGAATTGCTTAGAAATGGTTGTAAAGGATCGGTCCACTGTAGCGAATATTCAGAAAATCAAACTAAATTATATTAAACAACTCGAT
The DNA here is from genome assembly GCF_018340385.1 of Cyprinus carpio. Lineage (NCBI taxonomy): Eukaryota > Metazoa > Chordata > Actinopteri > Cypriniformes > Cyprinidae > Cyprinus > Cyprinus carpio. The sequence continues at coordinate 25,476,294 of NC_056575.1, read as the reverse complement.
TTATATTTTTTTGCCAAGCTTAGTACAACTTTCAGAAACTTTCTTGAAAAGTTTCAGACAGAAAGTATAAGATTACGATGTTTGCTATACTAAATTACCCATAAATTACATGACTACAACCACAAGACACCTAATTAAATATAACTGCTTACATGTATCAGTGACTGGCATTCCTTCTATTTGTTTCCTCTGTATCGCCACCACATTCAGAGCAAATGTGCAAGCTCCTCGATTTCTATAAACGCACATCACATTTTTTTTAGCACTATCAACTCTATCAAACGGCGGGAGATGCATCTAAAGATGCAGACAAATGGAATGGATTCAGTATGTTTGGTAAGAAAAATTCTCCAAATGCATTTATAAGGTGTTAACATAATTTTAAATATATTGACATTAACTGAATTAATTCATTGATTTTTTTTGTGCTTACGGTTTGTGGACATGGAAGAAATACAGTGCAAAAAATAGCCATTCAAAAGTATCACTGTGTGATTGGATTGTGATTCATTACAGGTTAGGTAATAATCCCCCTCGGACAACGGCCGGACGGTATAAAGTTACGTGCTGTTGAACTACATATATATTTTCACTTCATAACCATGTGAAATTAAAAATCTTAAACTCCTCTGGCTTACTCTCCAATCGGCTTTGCTGATTTTAATAGAGTTTAGGTTATGCTGTCCCACATCTTACTGGAATGAGTAGTATATGATATCAGGGAAAACAGCATAGAACAGAGGCAGAAAATAGCAAGCATCTGGTAAGAGACAAAAGCTGTGGTCATGTTTAATTCCCTGTCTTCTGATTGCTTTCCTGTGCATATCCTAAATATTCATACTTTTCTCTACCGTGGAACAAGAGATAATTTATTCCCACCCGATCTGATGCACAGATCAAATATTTCCTCTGAGAACACTCAGTAAATTGGCTGTTATATCGCGCTCTGTGCTGTATACTGGGTTTTCCTCATACATCACACCCCAGGATTCCCCCAACAACCAAAACCCTGTCTTAAGCGCAGACTAATTACAAGTGATATAAAATATCAAACTTCAGAACATTATTGATGAAGATGGGATAGACTAGTACCTATGAGACTAGGCAAGCAGATGAGGCACTCTGTTTCCAAGTGAACTACTGTCGATAAAGTTAACCTTGACTGTGACGTTCAATAATCACAAATTTATGCATCGTCTCTAAAGGTGTAATACGGTGAAACCTTGGTACTCACATTTCTAATGTCCAAAATAGCATTGTGAACATATTGACTTACAGTAGGCAGCGGTAAAGGTGTTCATGTTCGGGGTATAAGGTATGACGCACATCTTTAGAGATGTGTTCTATTTAATAAAACAATTAAAGCTCATGTAACTATTTTATTTTTTTTATAGTGGGTGGGGGAAACTACTGTATGGGATCATATTTCTTATAATAAATATCTAAAATTTTAAATGTCATTCCTGACACCATACGATGAACACTGGTAAATCAAAGTTCAGTGCTTGATCATGCCTGCCAACCAGTACACTCCCATTATTTCATGATTTTACAATTAAAGAAATGAATAAATAACTAGATCCGCAATATTTAGTTTAGTGTGTGATCATGATTAGGGCCTGGAACGTTATGGTAAGTGTGCCAGATGTTCTGGTTTCGCATCCTCCCTCCTAAAAGTATTTTTGTCTTCAAACGCGAAGATCTTAATCAGTGATGATGTATATCAGAAAGAGCAAACATATTGGGTGGATGTATCATTATTATGCAGACGGTGTGTCACAGATGGATTGGAATGCTCGGTCTGTGGGAACACTAGGTAACAGTCACCGAAGCATGTCAGGTTAGGAATTTCAGAAGCAATCAACACAATCCAAGTGCGCAGAATCGCCCTCTGAAATAGATTACAATCAAATGGTAGGAATGTTTACACATAATATTAAGTACATTCCCTTCATCCCACCCGCAAATTACACCTATGAAGCGTGATAATAAAACACCAAATTTTAGTATTACTTATAGTATGGATGTAGCCCAGAGATTAAATCTACACGCAAAGTTTCACATTAAGTGTTTTTTCTGCCAAAGAAACACCATTATAACAGAAAAACACTCATGGCCAATGCAGTAGCTCTAGCTCGTTTTGCATTTCACTGGTTTCATCTATTTGCAAAGTTGGTCTTTTTAGCCATTTATGGCCACTTAGTGCGACTAATGTGCCTGTTATTTATATAAGATTATGATGTATTATTTGTACACATATGGTTGTACAGACTTCAATCTATCACTGTATTAATTGCAGTTTAAGCAGTGTTTTGGTTGTTGGGGGAAGGTCCTGGGGTGTGGATGTATAAGGAAAACCCCAGTAGCTACAGCCTAAGCGCTGTGATACAAAGGGGCAATACTGTATGTAATTTCCGTCAGACACATAATAATTATGATCTGTGCATCAGCATCGGGTGGGAATACGTTACAATCTTGTTCGCGGAGAGAAATGCTACTTAGGGATGTAGGCTATGCACAGAAAAGCAAGCAGGAAGACATTGAACTTAACATAACCACATCTTTTTGTTCGTTACCAGATTTTCATTATATAAAAATCTGAAATCTGAAAGTGTATTTGGATTAATGAACTTTTTTTCATAATGGGAACAATGTTGTGATTTTTTTGAATTTAAATATTCATAGGGTTTAAACAACAACTAGGTTGCATTGTCGCCCATACAAATGGGCAAGCTCTAAAAAAATACAATGCAGTAAAATCCAAACAGGGGTTATGTCAATGGTATATTTTGTTCCAATTAGTGCGCAATCAAAGTCAAAAACAAAGCTTTTTATTTCAAATACTTTATTCATTACTTTACTTCTTGTATAACTAACGATAAACGAAATGAACCATATTATAAAAGTGTTACCAAGAATTAGGGCTAGTGATACACTCTTTCCTGCCTCTAAATGTTAGCAATTCATTGTCCATATGCAAATGGGCACTACTGTAAAAATACAGTAAATAAATATAAAGATATGTTGGCCATTTATATTACTTTTGCCCTCATGGTGTAGTCTCACAAAGTCTTAATTAAAAAAAAAAAAAATAATACTCTCTGTTTTATTTTATACTTATGCAAAATCTGGGGTCTTAAGCATCAGTTGTTGTTATGTTAGTCGTTTTACTACTGGGAAAAAATATGATGTGTAAGGAATTGTTTCTGTTTTTCACCAAATGACGATTTACACAAGGAATAAAACTTTTTTTTTTTCTTTTTTTTTTTTCCCTATCTCTAAAGGTTTTCTCAGGGAGCCTACTACTGCGTCCAGGTCGACATGATTGATGACAACATTGCAGCAAGCAGCAGGTGTAAAAATGGCCAGAAAGCTAAAGGAGGCATGAATTATAGCTGCTGAATGCTGCTCAATAAAGGACGACGAGAAGAAGCTATGAAGGCCAGATTTGTAGAAAAAAGGGACAAAAAAACCAACAGTCCAGTAGATTGGCAAAAAGGAGCTTTGTTGTGATTGATGAGAGCCACTTTCAAGCTTAAAAGAAAGGTGTGGCTGTGAATTTGTATCTTTAAATAACTTCTATTTTATACAGATGATCTAATCTGATTTGTATAATAATTACGGATTTAATAAAGATGCATCAAGTAACAACTTTACAATAAAGTTCATTGGTTAACATTAGTTAACTATTTAGTTAATCTCAGTGTTCATGTAATTTTTAACGTTTACTAATGCATTATTTAAAATCAAAAGTTGTGCTTGTTAACATTAGTTAATGCACAGTGAATTAACAAAAATACAGTAGTTCATTGTTAGTTCAAATAACTAATATTAACAAAAATTAATAAATACTAACATATCCAGTGTGTCAAACATAACCAATGTTACAACATCAATCAACTTTAGTAAAAAAATTAACTCAAATTACAAACAGAATACAGATTCTTTCTGAGATCTTTCTTTTTTTTATCTGGCTGTATGGGGAGGAAGAAATGACTGGAGGATGGAAGAGAAAGAAGTGGGTATTAGAAAATGGGAAAAGATGGTGAGTGTCAGAAATAAAGAATCATATGAAATGTGGGAGGCTGATTCTAGAGCTTGTGGAGAAAAGGGATCTCAAAGACGTTCTGTTCTCCCGTGTTCGCCCATCATGTAAGTCCTGGGTCCTCTGTCATCAGTGACGAGTGGCGTGCCTACCGCATACTGTCGGTTCTAGGGTATGAGCATCATACTGTTAACCACAGCAGGTGGTATGTAGACCCCAAACAAAAAGGTGCACACATCCAGCATACTGAATGAGCAGATCTGGAGGCTTAGGAGGAACCGGACTGAAAGTTTGCTATCTGAACACCTGTAATTGAGTGGCATGAATGGCTTGCTAGGAAACACCGTGATGGGGCCTTTGGTAGAATAATTCATGACATTTCAAAAACTGTACGTGTGTGTGTTGTATTTTTACACAAAGTTCCAGTGGTTGTGTGATGTTTCTTTCTGTCAGCCATCTTTTCTTTGTCATGTCCAAGCCATGTTAATAAAAATAAATTAGTTAATGATTTTGGTATGAACTGTTTTGTGTCTGTTTTTGATCCTTACAAAAGAATGTAAAGCGATGGCCAACTTTTAAAGTAATTGATCATTAATAAATGTTTTTATTAGGGTTAAATGGTTTCTCACTTTAGAAGTCATGCAAAATTCTTAATTGTCATTAATTAAAAGTGCAATAGGTGATTGTCTTCAGAAAGATTTTATTTGTAATGCTGGTTGAAAGATCTCTTCACATCCTGATAGCAATTATTAACCCTCTAGGGTCTAAAGGGTTTTTTGGGGGCTGGAGAAGTTTGACAATCCCCTGACTTTTGGTGCTTTTTTTCAGTTGCTTATAAACATATACATGGCTAAAGTCTGAAAACACTGTATTCAGTACAAAGTGGGCTACAATAATATGTAAATAGCATGTATGTACATGATTGTGTTTTTGAGAAAACAACGTTTAAGCATGCTTAGTGAAAAACTACAATTTTGAAGTCACTGAAATAAGGTCATAAAACACATACAGAACATTTGTTCACAAGACTGTCAAACGTGGACCTTGTAGCCTAGAATTTTTGCTTCAAAATGATGTGAAAATCATCTTGTTTACTCTCTCACAGAAAACTCGCTCTAACAAGACACTTTTTTTTTTTCGAAAGGGCATATGCGAGTAGGCGTGATTGACCATGATGTCAAAATACAGCATTAGTTCCAAAAAAACCCTGGTGCCTAAAGGGTTGAGGACATCAAAACCTAAAATAAAACTCCAGTAAGGTGTACAATATGTGACCTTTAATGTCTTAACAACATAGAAACTAAAGTCTATCCCCAAACCTAAACCACATAAAAAATGTAATGACAAAGTTTACAATATGAAATATATACTAATATCCATTAGATCACGTTGTTAAAATACATCAGTTCAGATTAGAGTTAGGCGACAGAATATACAGTTTGTACAGTATAAAAACTGAAAATGAATGCAATTAATATCCAATAAATGTTGGTTTAAAGCACTTAATGATATTTTCAGATTGTCCATGACCTAGTCTAAAGTGAATACTATTTATGGCCAGTAAGTTGTTAAGAAGCATTATCTGATTCTTTACATACGAGCTAATTTAACATTAACACTTTGTTAATTACAGTGACAATGAATGATGAACTCAGTATTTGTATATAGTCTATTAATGTATTAACTACAGTTTATAAACTACTAATGAACTACAGTAGTTTTAAAATGAATTATAAGTGCTTTATTGTATAATTATTATAAAGTGTTACCAATAAAGTCTAATAACACTGTATTTAACACAAACATGCACTGCAGATTATACTATATAAACTCATAAAGTCACATTAATATAGCTGTTTGTTTTGTTCTTTACACAGGTTATGTGGATGTAATCTCACTGCTCAGTCCTGTGGGAGTTTGTCTTCAGTTCTACAATCCTCAAATTCCCATCTAAATGTGCTGGACCTGAGTAACAATGACCTGCAGGATTCAGGGGTGAAGCTGTTTTCTGAAGGACTGAAGAGTCCAAACTCTAAGCTGGAGATATTGAGGTTTGAATTTGAAATACTTGATTAACTTGCAAAACAATGCAAAATAATGAAATTACTAAAAAAATCACACTGTGTTAAGATTTATTCTGTATGTAATTACTGTGTTCTTCTTGTTTAGATTTTCCATCTGTAACCTCACTGCTCAGTCTTGTGAGAGTTTGTCATCAGTTTTACAATCATCAAGCACCTGCCTGAGAGAGCTGGACCTGAGTAACAATGAACCTGCAGGCATTCAGGAGTGAAGCTGCTTTCTGAAGGGACTGAAGAGTCCAAACTCTAAGCTGGAGATAATTGAGGTTTGAATTTGAAATACTTAATTAACTTGCAAAACAATGCAAAATAAAGGTTAATTACTAAAAAAATCACACTGTTAAGGTGTTAATTCTGTAATTAACTGTGTTCTTCTTGTTTAGATTTTCCATCTGTAACCTCACTGCTCAGTCTTGTTGGAGTTTTGTCATCAGTTTTACAATCATCAAGCCACCCTGTCTCAGATAGCTGGACCTGAGTAACAATGACCTGCAGGATTCAGTAGTGAAACGATGCTTTCTGATGGGGTGAAGAGACCAAACTGTCAGCTGGAGATACTAAGGTAAATGGTTTACCCAAAAAATAATTAACAAAATGCTACCACAAATGCTACCATTTAGATTAAAATTCGGCAGTTGATGACGTGAATACCCTTGAAAGTTCTAATCACACTGGTGTGATCGTACGTGTAAGGGGGTAACACGGCTCTGGTGAGTATATGAAAAGGGAGTTACTTGCCAGATGGCTGGTAAATTATTTATAAATTTGCTAACAATAATGGTTTGTAAGAATGTCATATGGCTTAGTGTGATTATCAGATTGCAAACACTACATGAAAAGAGCTGTATCTCTGGATCAGTAAACTCCTGTTTTACACCACTCATTTTTCGACGATATCCAGAAATTTACTGGCCAGTGAATGTCAAATGCACAGGTCCAGAATACATCCGATTACGTACCATTTTGGATGTATGTGGCTCACTGTAAACTTCCATGCCACAGCCATTTGTTGCCATGAAAGACAATCCCCTCAAAGGGAATCTTTAACACCTAACAAGCAGTGACATTAAATCTTTTGACTGCCCTCCACTCATTTTTAGCCCATCCCTACAAAGCTTAACTGCTGTTGGACCATCACATGCACTGGCTTTTATTTTATTGGTTAGTTTTAAAATACAGCCCACACCAAAACCCACAAATGACGGCCTGCTTATAAACCGTATTACAGCCCTTCAATATTGCCCATAAGATGATGAGAAAGTGATGGGCTTTACATATTCTTTATTAACCCTCTGAAGTCGATTAACGCGTATACGCGTTTTGGGGTATTTTCTCCTGATAACCCCGAAAAGAACTTAAATTACACTTTCAGTTTTTGATCGTACAGATAAGACGCAAGACATCAATCGAATCTGTAAAGGGTCTACTTTTTTTGTGATACCGACATAATAACAACAAAACATTGTTGCACTTATAAAATAAAAGATAACAAACAAGGTGTGCTGTCCTGCAGCCTTTGTCTGCGCTGATCTTCAGTACAAACGCGTCATGAAAATGAACTGTAACTTCAGTGAATACTCAACGAAGAGACATGAGAGATATATCTATAGAAACGCCTGACCTGTCTACTTTTTCAAACTAAACAAGTGCGTCTGCCGAAAACAAATATTATGTGATAAAGTAATCCATATGAAAACAACCGTTCCGTTTTTCACGTCTCCCTTCATTATCTTCTAATGCGACCACACACCACGCGCCGAGCGCGCTTTTTGAGATTCAAATGTTGCACTGAAGCGCGCGCTTTTGAATACCCCACACAACAGAAGACAACTCAGTGAGATTGTTCTTCAATTTTTTGTTATTTTACTGTTTGCTTCGCGATGAGAGGGCAAAAGACATAATTCATTCACCCAAAAAGATGTGATGTGGTTGAGGATTTGAGATTTGGTATTTTCCTCAGAAAAAAGAAATGAAGCACTTTATTCAGCAGAGATCCATAAACAATGAGTAAGTCCTCTTTTTTGATTTATATACTTGTACTAGTTTTCACATAACGTGTAAACATTTTACTATGTTTCCAAACTATAATTCCTGACTTAAATGTATCAATCAAGTGAAATATTATGAAGGTTCAATAACACTATACAATATTATACCATTCAAAAAGCTTGATGTAAATAATATACAAATGTAACAAATAAATGTAACTGTAACAAATATAATAAACAATGCTGTTCTTTTTCAATTTATCCCCCCTAAAAAAACCTGAAAAAAATATTCTCAGCTCTTTTCAACATTAAGTAATAATAATTCAATAATTATTATAATGATAATAATAACAATAAATGTTTGTTTTTTTTGTAGAAAGATAAGATTGTTAAAAGGAGTTCTGACAGATTGTGTGACTGGAGTAATGATGCAAAAATTCAGTTTGAATGTCAGCTTTGATTGTTTCTAATAAACTGTTTTAACTGCACTCACAAGTTGAATTTAAGTGATGTTTTGGGATAATTAAAATATATTCGAAATAAACTACAAACATAAAATTATCTACATTTATTTTGTCCTCACATTCTTAGTCTTGTAACGCTGGGATTACTTTATCACAGAAAGGAAATTTATTATAAGAATATACCCAAATGGTCACGATCGGTGAATTTCCACATTCATATGTTAATTTTCTTAAGGATTCAGTTACACCACAAATAATATGCTATTTGGCTTACAAATATAGCGCCCTCATTTTTTTGCATCCCTTTTCTTAAGTAAATTTAACATGGAATTTTAAGCAGTGTTACCTTAAAATCTTTAGTCGACAATACTTAATAATATTTGAATATCCCAATGAACAAATTTATTGTTTGGTGTAACACAATATTTTAAGTAGATTATACTAATAAATTAAGTCCCTTGCTACCCCATTATAAAATTTAAACTCATTTAGATTGATAATTTTAAATTTTGTGGTATTTTAAAATACCTAGGTAATGCTCAAATACTTAAATTATATATATATTACAATGAGTGGAAGACATGTGGGTGAATATTAAATGACTTCTTTATTTTTTACAAATGCTACTTAAAATCTTTAAGTAGCATTTGTAAAAACGTTTTTTTTTTAAAAGTGACAATACAGATACCAGTAAAATACTGACCAGTAATTATCAACATGCTTTTATATTTGTGGTGGTGTGTTGTGTGTTTGTGTGTGTGTGTGTATGTGTGTGTGGTATATATTACACAATGTTTGATGTGTTGTTTGCATGTGTGTTTGAGTGCAGTGAAGTGCTGAGTATGTAATGTGTGGTGTTGTATGCTTTTTGACTTGCATGTGTGAGTTTTACAATGGTCTGTGTCATTAAAAATGCATTACAGTTTTGTATCGATTGCTAACCCCACAATTCATGAAACAATTCACCATTTTCTCACATCTATAAACACAACCTCAAAACTACACACCAACTTGTGCAAACTTCAAACTTCCAGGTCAAAATCAAACAGTTTAGTCAAAACATGTTCTCTTTTGTCAGACTCAAACTTTGGCCGCAGATGATACACAAACCTACTAAATACACAAACTACTTCACTGCCTAGAGAACACTAGTGAGATCAATTCAAAACAATGTTACGAAAACCTCCTTTTGGGAAATAGGAATCCTTTTGCTAGTCAATGACTCTTACAGTATACAACATAACATAGAAGGATGCAGATACAGTAAAATACAGCAATAAACTTTAAGAAAAGTTACTTTCATTACACTAGTGTAAAGCGATCTTACAGTAAATGAAAAGCACTGCGTAAAAAGCACTAGAAGAGAAAAGGCCAAAGACCAAACAACTGATGGAAAACACACGTTGGGGGATACTGCCAGTTAAATATATTGTTTTAAATAAAGAATATAATATGGTTTTTGAAATATTTAAATGATAGATGATATGAATAGTAAAGACACTTTTAACATAAAATATATAAAATAGAATTACAGCCGTTAGATGTACAGGTGGTCATTTTATTCCTTTTTGCTTTTAAATAGAGGTATCTTGGACCAGCTAAACAGAGGCCCAGCAAAATGTCTTTTCTGCTCTGTGTCTGAAAATAGCATAGATATGTGTAAGGTTTCCGACCATACCAAAGTCAAATAATTACTATTTCATGGTTAGATTTGGTCCATATGTGAAATCACCATTTGTGTTTACACACAGTTTTTTAAATGAAGCATAACATGCCTAATGACAGTGAAGGGTACAGTTCTCAAATTACATCTCTAGGATGCACGGTTCCAGAGAGGGATGTGCCTGAACATTCTTCAATGACTGAATACAATTGAGGGTCTTTCTCTGAAAATATTTTTCTAAAAGATACATTAACTTCATCTAAACTTCACAGCTGCGTCTGTGCTGTGACAAACAAACAAGCTCCTCCGCATACGTTTAAAGCAAAATAAATATTTTTAGTTTTATTTTTAAACATACAGATAGACATTTGGCAACCATGTTTCATTTTGTGTGTGTGTGTTTTGTGTGTGTGTGTGTGTGTGAGAGAGAGAGATGGTATTAAAACTTTGAAGATTATGCTAAAAGTATAGAACTTAAAAGAATCTAAAGTGTTTAATGCGTAATATTATATCTAATATAATATAATCATATAAATAAAAAAAAAAAAAATATATAAAATATAAATTATCATAAATGTAAGAATCACCGCACATCAGATGTAGTAACACATATAAATTATAATTTTGCTGAAATGTAAGAATCACCGCACATCAGATGTAGTAGGGGTACTGTTTATTTAAACTTTACATTAATGTTATGCTTTGAAATAATGTACCTCCATTTACTTGGATCATGCGATCTGGAACACCACCCTTGCTGCGAGGGATCTGTGAAGCAGCCCCTCAGTTTCACACAGGCTACAGGAGAATACCCCAACAAAGACCTGTGAGATTTTGTTTTTGATTCAACTTAAAACATTTTTTTTTTATATTATTATTTTATTTTGGGGACATTTCATACATGATCGTACTTTGCGTAACTCTGTCTATCTCTTAGCAGTCTGAAAAATGTAAGGCATCATTTTTTTTATGTTTATCATCAGAAATGTTTATTTTATATAGTATGTTATATATAATCACATTTTATGTATTACCATCTTTTTAAAACAAGAGAATGGCGTGTTTTATAAGTTTGATAAACTTAAATGTTGAATACTTTTTTAAAATTAATGAATTGATTTAGTAGCATGATGTCATATATAATTATTTATTTCCATATTCTTTAACCCCTGGAGTGTGAGTGGGTTTTGGGGGACTGGAGATATTTTGCCATGTCCCGACATTTGTGTTTTTCAGTATCTTAAAACGTATTAATGGCTAAAGTCTGAATATACTTTATTCATCACAAACGGGGCTACAAAAATATGTGAGCAGCATGAATGTACATGTCTTTGAGAAAGCAACATTTATGAGTAGTTTTTGTTTAAAATGTGTTTAAAATGTGTTTTATAAGCTCAATAAACATAAGTAAATGTTGAATACATGATTAAAATGTATGATAAATGATTCGCTTTGCTTTAGTAACATCTTTGTTATTACGATGTGTTTTATAAGTTCGATAAACTTAAATGGTGAATACTTAAGATGTATGTTTTGCTTCAGTAACATGCTGTCATATATAATTTTATATTTTATTTATTTATTTTCATATTCTTTAAAAGAAGAGAATAAGACTTGGGACGATTGAATGTACACGTGTGCGTGTGAGTGAGAGAGAGAGAGAGAGAGAGAACCCTTGTTCCTATAGTCTGGTATAGTCTGTCTGTGTGCGTGTGAGGGAGAGAGAGAGAGAGAAGTTTTCCAAAAGTAAACGTAAAAACTCAGGGATCCTCTCTCAGTCTGCCTGTCTGCTCTTCTCCTCATTCACCGAGTAGGAGAAGCTCTCTACACTCTGAATTCAGGTTAAATTATCAACCGGCATTGTGTAAGAGGCCGCTGACGTCTCATGAAACATAGTGCTATGGTCAGGATGTAGCAGGGATTGAGTTTCTGATGTCGTGACAGCACTGGCGTCCGTTTTCACACTCGTGTCACCCCTGTGAGAAGCTCTGTGCTTTTCTAATTCAGCTAAAACTATTTGTTATAATCTCATTTGAGGTTCTCTGAAAATATAAGACAATTTTTTATTAAGCTCTAAGTTTATTCATTAAGCTAAAATTTGTATACTTTATTTTCATTTCAATATAATGATTTGAATACAAACATCTGTGTGTGTGTGTGTGTGTAAGAGAGAGGGAAAGAGAGAGAGAGAGAAAGTTTTCCGAAAGTAAACGTAAAAACTCGAGTCTGCCTGTCTGCTGTTCTGCTTGAATTCAGCTTAAACTATCAACCGGCATTGTGTAGGACGTAATATCCATACCAACCCCTGAAAAATTGTTTCATTAAACTCATAGTTTCTTATTTTTATTGATTTATTTATTTTTATTCATCGAGCTAAACGTTTTTATTTCTTTATTTTCAATTCAGTATACAACGTTATGTATTTTATGTAACCCTATTTTTTTATATTGCTGAAAATCAGAAAAACAACAATTAGAATGTGTGTGTGTGTGTGTCATTTTATGCCAATATTTTTTTTCTCTTTTATATTACTCATTTATTGACTCCTTTAGTGTTGTAATTTTATTTTAATCATCAAAAATGCATTGACAACACTGTCAATGTCCATAAGAATAATTAAACATGATTTTCATCTCTTAAAATTGATATTCTTTTACTTATTTTCAAATTGTCCTTAAACCAATATCTCTTTCTCACAGCCGTGTAGGATGACCAAAACCTCTGCTCTAGCGTGACACCGGCTAAGAGCACGTGTGTACCCTTCAGTCCGATTTAAACAGATGTCGCGTTGCATACCGGAGGTCAAGCATCTGAATTACAAACAGGTGACCGTAAAAAACAGACGACATTTCTTATTTCATATATATCACAAATGGATGTCATAACACATCCGCGGTACAACAGCTAAGCATGATATAATATAAAGAAGCTGTCGCATACCGGAGGTCCAGTGTCTGTTTTACAAACAGGCGATTGTAACGCTTGTCATTAGGATAATCCCTAATGACATGATATATTACAAAACAGATGACGGGTCACAGCTGCCGATTATTCGCCGATGCCAATACTGTTAGTTAAGAGCAGCAGTGGCACAAACCTTACAAAATTGGTTAAAAACCTTGCATAAATTTGTTTTAATAAATTTGTTAATCACTGTAAGCAATATAGTTTAAATCTCTAGATCAGAAATGTAAATAATAAAGATAATTAAGATGAATAACATCACAGTGAAGTTATGCAGGAACATGCGACACATGCACTTTGATCACAGTCAAGCCCCTTTCACTGCACGTTGGTCCCAGAAAATTGCCGGATCGCGTTCTGTTTAAATGCAAACACGTCCCTGGATTGATTCCGGGATCGATCCCGGTTTGGGGACCTAGTAACATTGCCGGGTTCAGTCCCGGAACGAGCTCTGCGTGATCAAAAGCCAGAAGCAATGCCGTAAAGGGTGTGTCGTAGTGATGACGCACGTTATCGTGCGACTCTTTTACCAGGTGTTTTGAAGGCAGATCAACATTTGCAACGAAAAAATATGTGCAAACTGTAATGAAGCAGAGATCAGTTAGCGCCTCACTATCCGCGCTGAAGCTGAGATCGTTCACCAGCTTAAGTGAAAGTTAACGTGCCTAGTGTTTTCGACTCGTACATTACACGTTACATCCTGATGTCACGTGTCATTACGGGACCTTTACGGGTTGTGTGTGAACGCATGCACAGATTCTGGGAAATCACTATCAGTGTGAATGAACCAAAATCTAACGATCCGGAAACAATGGCCGGGACACATTACCCATGTATTGTCCGGAATCTCAGTGTGAAAGGGGCTTCAGTGACCACTTACTGTCATTTCTTTATGCCGTAAAAGCGTCTGACATTTATATTCAGACAATTACATGCTGCTGTCTCTTCAGTTTTTAGTACTCTCATAAATTACTTGCACCGCATGTTGACTTTTAAACATAAGTTTAATGTTCAACAACAGATATTTCAGCACGTGCCTGCCGGGCCGGTGCTCTTTCAGTAAAGATTTCAACTTAACACAGACTGTCAGGATGGGCCTTTATGCAAAAATGGAAAGGCTTGCGTGAACTTGTGATATTTACAGATAAGGATATGACCGTTAACTGAAAGTTTTTTGCACTGAGGATGCACACACAGGGCAAGCCATTATGCTTATGCATCAGCTTGAAGCTTAAAATAAAAATTTCTCATGTTTTGGGCAGCCTGGATCATGTACTTTTCCTGCAGGAGCTCATTCTGTTTCCTCCACTATTTTTAGATGCATTTTTGTCCATAGAAATGCATTATTCAGTGCTGTAATTTGATGCGACTGGCTGAAATTGGACATGCACTGTGGGCAGACCCGACTAATCGATAATGAGAATTGTCGATGATTTTCATTATCAATAATAATCGATTTTATCGATTAGTTGGTTGCAGCCCTAGTTCAATACACAAAAAGGATACAGTATATAATGTGATATACAGAACAAACAAACTAATGTGATGTGGACTGTTGCTGTATGTTTTTTTTTAGGTTGTCTGGCTGTATGGTGACAGATGAAGGCTGTTGTTATGTGTCTTCAGCACTGACTTCAAACTCCTCATGCTTGAGAGAGCTGGATCTAAGCTATAATCACCCTGGAGATTCAGGAGTCAAGTTGATCTCTGAAAAACTGGAGGATCCAAACTGCTCACTGGACAAATTCAAGTATGTCGAGCAGGAAGAGGTTTTAGGTTTTATTGTTTAAACTTTTCAATGTCTCTGGGTATATCTATATGAGTCTAGAAATTTTTAGAGGGTGCAACAATATATAGAATTTAAAAAGCACTAGCCTGAGGAGTAAAGTCTTAACTAAGCTGCTCAGACGAAACAAATTAACAACAAAACAGTACTTTAACCCCCTAACTGGCCACAAAACCAGAGCAAACAATGAAAACACAATAAAAATAGCAGCCTCCTCCCTACAGCTTCCATAAAAGGTAGAAACAAACATATTCAAAATGATAACTTATGTTGCAAACATTAACAACTTGTAAATGAAGGAACAGAAAAGCCCTAACTTTAAAGTGGACATCGGATGCCCATTTTCCACAAGTTGGCATGATTCTTTAATACTACATACTACATACATAATACCTACATGAAATCATACTTTGGTTAAAATTCCTCAATGGTCTTGTAAAACAGCACCCTGTTTACCTTGTCAAAAACATCTGTTCCCAGCGAGCAGCGAGCGTTTCCGCCTCCTCAATGGCTCTGATGTCAGGAGAAAATTAAGACTCTTATTGTTCACTTTTACATCCAACTACAAAACACCTGCATCACTTCCAAAGATCTGTGCAATGATCACCTACCAGCAATGTAAAGATTTTATTCATATATTAGAATGAGAACATTACAAATCTGTGCAATGATCACCTACCAGCAATGTAAAGATTTTATTCATATATTAGAATGAGAACATTACAATATAAATATATAAAAACTAGTACATTATGATTTATGGGCTTGAAAACAAGATGCAAACAATCAGAATATTGTACCTGGTCAAGAGTGCATGAAACATGAAACCTACACCATTACTGATACTGTTATACAGTTCTGGAGGCCCTTCCTAATTGCAGAGATCAACTGTGTGCTCCACCTACTGTCAGCAATGGTCCTACAGTATGCAGTGTTTAAAAAACAGCTGTTTACTGAATTCTGCTGAGGTGATACATATCGTATTGTGACTTTACTGGTGATACACAGCCCTACTAGCAACCACCCCATGTACTCTAGCAACTGCACAGCAACACCCTAGCAACCACCCTGAACATGTTATCAACCGCAACCAAATCACGTACCTTAGAAACCACATAGCGTGGATCATGGAGGAGAATCCAGGACCTTTATAGTAACTGCATAGCAACAGCAATTTCTTCACTGACTGAATGTGACTCTGTGTGTGTTTTCTAGTGTGGATCATGGAGGAGAATCCAGGATTACAGCAGGACTACAGAAATGTATGTCTAAACACTCACTCACACACTCACACACACACACACACACACACACACACACACACACACACACACACTCACTCTCTCTCTCTCTCACTCTCTCTCTCTCTCTCTCTCACACACACACACACACACACAGCTGTAGTGATTGTTGTGTTATTAATGTCTCTGTTCTTGTGTTCAGATGCCTGTTTTCTCACACTGGATGCAAACACAGCACACACTGATCTCAGTCTGTCTGAGGAGAACAGAAAGGTGACACATGTGAAAGAGAAACAGCTGTATCCTGATCATCCAGACAGATTTGATGATGTGTGTCAGGTGTTGTGTAGAGAGAGTGTGTGTGGACGCTGTTACTGGGAGATTGAGTGGAGTGGACATTTGTCTATATCAGTGTCATATAAGAGCATCAACAGAAAGGGAGCGGGTGATGAGTGTGTGTTTGGAAATAATGATCAGTCCTGGTGTTTGGACTGCTCCCCTGACAGATACTCATTTATACACAATAAGATAAAGACTCGTCTCCATGTAGAGTCCATCAGCAGTAGAATAGGAGTGTATGTGGATCACAGCGCAGGAACTCTGTCCTTCTACAGCGTCTCTCACACAATGAGCCTCATCCACACAGTCCAGACCACATTCACTCAGCCGCTCTATCATGGGTTTGGGTTTTATTTTACTGGATCATTAGTGAAACTGTGTTGATGAATCAGAAGAAACTGACGAAAGATTCTACCCATAATGCTTTGAGCTGCATGATGAATCAGTAACAGTGAGATGTTATAGAGTCTCATCAAGACATTAATACTGCAGCTGAACTTCTGTCACTGAAATAACAGTCAAAATGTGTCAGGAAAAAATGTGTGTGTGTGTGTGTGTGTGTGTGTGTGTGTGTGTGTGTGTGTGTGATTGAGATATAGAGAAAAAAGTGTGTCTGTATTTTTTCTTATCTTCATTTTATCTTCATTTGTGTTTTTATTGTAGTGTAGTAGTCATATTAATCATTTGTATTATTACTATCAAAATTTCCTTTAAATTGAAAAGTTCAAAAATAATAAAACATGTTGAGAAATGAACTTGAGATCAGATTTGAATTGATGTTTGTATCATGAAAATAATAAAACATGTTGAGAAATGAACTTGAGATCAGATCTGAATTGATGTTTGTATCATGAATATAATCGATTCCTCACAAGACTGATATGAGCTTCAGGAGAGTTTCTGGCATAAAATAAAACATTAATCATAGCATTTAATAAAATATACTGTAACTACAGAAAAGCTGTATTAAATTATTATGGGATCTCTTTCAAGCAGTGATTTTATTTACTGTTTTTTATTTACTAAAATATGTAAACGTGATAAAATATGTATAATCTGCTGATTTGATAATAATAGCAACTACAATGTTTTTTAAATTATTTTTATTATAACTAATCAAAGAAATATGACTACAATAATGCTATTGTACTCTTAAATAAAAAGTGTGTATGCATGTATTGTTATTCATAATAATAAATAAATAATAAATATTAATGTAATTTATTTTTATTTTATACCAGTAAAAAAAAAACAAAAAAAAATCTCATTGCAATAATTAATATGATAAGAAATAAAGAAATGTTATGATAATAATCATAATAAAATAATAAAACTTAAAATAAAAAAAACATAAAAAAAAACAAATAAAATAAAAAATAAAAAAAATAAAAAAAAAAAAACAAAAAATATCTATATATTATAATTGTATTATTTATATTACAATTATATATTACAGCAATTAAATGAATCGATAAAAAACTTATTATTACAATAATATTACTGCAATATTTATTAAATAAAAAGAAACTATTTATTATAAAAAATACAAAATAAAAAAAAAACTCAAATTATAAGATGTATAAAATAAAATAAAAACTCAATAAAAAACAAAAACTAAATATTAAAATATTAAAATAAAAAAAATTAAAAAAAAAAAAATAATAACAACAAAATTAAAATACTTAATAAATAACTTTATTTTACACGAACTGTACAAAAATCAATTAATATTATAACAATTAAATAACAATAAAACAAATATTTAAAAAAAATAAAAATACTATTTTGGTTATTATTAATAAAGACTCCCTTTTTATTTTATTTAACTTTTTTATATTTAACATAAAGTAAAAATAATATTTTATTTTACAGTACAATTGGATTATTGCAATCATAACATATTTCGTTTCTCATTTGTTATAATGAATAATTAATAATACATATTATTATAATTAAATAATAATAAAAAGTTACAATATAAAATATTTTGGTTATTTAAATGTATAATAATAATAATAATTATTATTATTAATATTAATATAATTAAATACTGACATTTTATTTTACAGTGCAATATGGTAACTGCAATAGCAAGAGTTTTTTTATTGATTTAAGTGGTATATATAAAATAAAGTAAAACTAATATTTTAGTTAATAATACAGTTATAACACTAATAAATACATAAAAATGGTACAATTGCTCTAAAATAAACAGTCAGTATTTTAATTCTATTAGAATAGTATCATTTCAGTTATAACAGCTACTAGTGTCATTTTCAATTGTAACAGTAATGTTATCTTCTTACAATAATCAAATTAAATTCATATTTTAGTTAATATTATTAATAAATACTGACTTTTATTGTATAAATATTGCAATAATATTTTTTATGGATTTTTTAATTGTAATTTAAATAATACAATTATAATTAATATATTTTTATTTAATATATTTTTCTTATTTTTGTTTTTATGATTATTAAAATCACATCATATAAATTTGCGCCTCTGAGTTAATAGGCACGGCAACCATGGACCAGATTCTGGCAGAAATCAAATCTGTGGCTTCGCGTGTTAATAACATGGATAAATCTGTCAAAGCGCGCCTGGATATGATTGACAGTGCTTTGGGCAACATAAAAACAGCTGTTGCGTCGGTTGAGCTTTCTCTCTCAAACTTATCTAACCAGGCAACCGATTTAGAAAGACGAATGGATGAGGCCGAAACTCGGATTTCTGCTACCGAAGACAGTTACAGCAACCATGACGCTCAGTTTTCTGCTATGCAAAAGACAGTGGATATGTTACAGCTGAAAGTCGATGATCTGGAGAACTGTGGCCGCCGGAAAAATCTAAAAATTGTCAATCTCCCAGAGAAAGCGGAGGGTTCTACCCCACTCACGGACTTTCTCCAAGCTTCTATACCTACTTTAGTCAGCATACCTGATTTGAACGCGCTCATCAAGCTTTGGCTCCTAGCCCAGTTGTGAACAAGCCTCCGAGAAGTGTCCTAGTGCGGTTTCTCCGATACTCTCAGAAAGAAGTGGTACTCAAGGCAGCTTTAAAGAAACGCGACATCCTCTACAATGGCTCCAGATTACGGTTTTATTCTGACCTGTCGGCGGAGGTTTTGCGCAAACATCATGAGTTTGACTGTGTTGGGAAATCGATGGCCCGCCGCAATATGTACCGTGGCTTTGCTCATCAAGCACGGCTCCGTTGTCTTCATAACAGGCAGATTCGACTCTTCGACAGCCCTGGGTCAGCTGCCGCTTTTTTGGAAACTCTTAATTGAGGTGCCCTTTCATTTGTTTTTGTCTGTAACGGAGGAATACAGACTTGACCTTCAATGAGTCCCTGCTGCCATTACTTTCTACAGTTCCGAACGACTGTGTACAGGAGCTGACCTTATTTAAAGTGTCATTTTTATTTATTCATTTACTTATTTTATCAATCTTATTATTTTATTTAACTTATCTTACCGTTACTTGCTTTAAAGTGTTATGCTGTGTTCACACCAAACGCGAATAGAGCATCAAATTCGCGTCTACCGCGTCTAGTTTGCCGCTTGAACATTTTAAGATCATTCGCACGTGAAATTAACTTCACAACAGATGCGAATTCGCGTCTTGGGGGGCTTCTGCCAGCTGAGTTGACGCAGCATTTTCAACCACCATTTTTATTCGGATAATTTTCAAAATATTACTGTTATCGTGTCATGAAATGTAGTTTTAAAAGTATTTCAGGCGAGAATGTAGTTGTTTTAAACTCAAATATGCGGTTTATTTATAAAGACAGCATCTATAAAATGTGTTTCGCCGATTTCGGAGACGAGCTCCATGCGATCAGCGGGAACTCAGTGATCACGTATCCGCCTAGAGCAGCCTCACCTCGGCTAGACCTTCTGACATGTGCCGCTGGCTCTGATGTTTCTTCAGTGGTTCAAGATAAAATATAATTCGTTTGGGGTAAATTTTATCTTTGGCCTTTACTCAATTAATCTATTAATATAGGTCCTTTTTATTCCTGTCTCTATAGAAATATAAACTTTTGTCATATAGCTCCGGTTGACTGCTCACTGACAACATCAGTCGTTCCTCCATGTTGAATGAGTGACTCCTGAGCGGGCTCCTGATTGGTTAACGTGGCGCGAATTGACGCCAAAGTTCAAATTTTTCAACTCGGGAATCATACTCTAATACTCACAAAAAAAATAAACAATCAGCATGTCTCTCACGTCAGCAATAAAGTGTATCACTTTTATACAAACCTTTTTTGTGACAATAATTTTTCATACTCGTCAACCGCGCCGCGCTAAACACCTCATTCGTGCCGCGAGACCTCCAGACGCGCGTAAACGCGTCTTTACATTGACTTAACATTGAAATCATTCGCGCCAGACGCTCCCCAGGTAGCAAACAGACGTTGGGCCAACGTCAATATGGGTTGGTTACGTTGGCCCAACCTATCAGACAGAAATACAACGTTGGGCCAACGTTGATATGGTCAGCTGCAAGGGCCCCCACTTCTCTCAAATATATGCAGCATTTTATGTTTTACCATTCTTCCCAGTAAACATGGGGGAAAGAGTGTCTGGCTCCTTTTTATGACGTTGTTTCCAAGCAATACAATGAATCAAATGTGTGAAATCAGAACAATGTATTTATTAAAGATTACAAAGAAATGACAGGGCATCGTATTACAAGAGACGGTTACATAAAATAAAAACAGTAAAAATCGATAACCTCTACATCTCGGTGAGGGACGGACTGTTGCGCTAGTCCGCTTGACACGCTGAGGCGCGAGCTCACGCGCGCGCACTCTCACGCTGAGGCGCGAGCTCATTCTTCCAAGAGAACAGTGAGCGCATGATTTAGAATTACCGTTATTTTCCGTTATCTTCTAACCGTTGGCCTTCTTCTAGACTTCACTTCAGCCGTTAACTCAGCCAGTCCAAGGTAATCTGCTCGATTCAATATATTGTTTTAATATTTAATCAATCTATTATCTAGTGAGGCATTGTTATATTGTTCTCCAGTAGCTCATGTGGTAGAGCATTGCGTTACGAAGCGCAAGGTTGGGGGTTCGATGCCCCGGGAACACATGATAGGTAAAAATTGATAGCCTGAATGCACTTTAAGTCGTTTTGGATAAAAGCGTCTGCTAAATGCATAAATTTAATTTAATTTAATTTAATTTAATTTAATTGTTATGGCTTCACGTTAGCAATCTGATGTAAATGTATAATTTAGCCAGCCGTCAGCCTGCTAGATTCTAACATTGTAGCTTTCATAATCTAGATTAAACAGACGCGAAATCAGCTGTAGTAACTGTAATTAACGTAAATTATTTGTTTCGCAGCATACTATGTCTGCAAACAACATTTATTCAGACAGAACACTTAAACGTCAGGCAAAGCGGAGGGCTTACAATATTCTTAGTGAGGTTTACGTCAATGCTGAATCTGACGCAGCCGACGTAAACATATGCCTGGAAAAAAATGCCCCTGCTGATGATGTGTGGTCAGATGCTGCATCTGATTGGCCTATGTCCTATGAATCAGACGAGTTAGAGACTGAGTTTAATGTTGACGATAACGTGATTGATGGATTTTGGTCAAATGCTCTGACAGAAACTGACTCAAGTGATGACGAATTTGTTGAGTCTGCAGAGTGTCTTGGGGAGGAGCTCAGAGACTGGGCAATAGACAGCCAAATACCACAATGCCATCTAAATGGGCTGTTGGGCATCCTGAGAAAATATCATCCATATCTCCCAAAAGGATGCCCGCACTCTTTTAGGCACTCCAACTAATTATGAGGTCCAGCAGATGGCTGGTGGCACCATGCATTATTTTGGAGTTGAGAAAGGCATTAGGCATGTGTTAAACCAGACAGACCCTCTCCCAAAGGCCATTCATTTACAAGTGAATATTGATGGACTACCTTTGTTCAAAAGCAGCAATAAGCAGTTCTGGCCCATTCTAGAATTGGTAGAGGAAGACAAAACAAAGCAACCTTTCGTCATCGCTTTATATCTTGGATCTAAAAAACCAGAGAATGTCAGTCTGTTCCTAGAATCATTTGTGAATGAATATGGAAAGCTTAAATTAGAGGGTGTGGATGTAATTGGCAAATGTGTAGACATTAAAATTTCAAATTTTGTTTGCGATGCAAGTGCAAGGGCTTTCGTAAAAAACATTAAAGCCCACAATGCATACCACGGCTGTGAAAAATGCACACAGGAGGGAACATGGGCGGAAAATCGCATGACTTTTCCTGAAGTCGATTCACGTTTACGGACAGATACGTCTTTTATTAATAAAGACGATGAGTTTCACCATAAAGGGACCAGTGTGTTGACAAGGGTTGGAATTGGTATGGTCTCCCAATTTCCATTAGATGTTATGCACCTGGTTTTTCTTGGGGTTGTGAGAAAGTTGATAGGGTTTTGGATGAGGGGACCACTTCCAACTCGTTTAGGTGCTCATCAGATAGGCCAAATTTCTGCAGTGCTTATGTCCTTTGCCATGAGACTCCCCAGAGAGTTTGCACGGAAAGGGAGATCCCTTGTTGAGGTAGATAGGTGGAAAGCAACAGAGTTCAGAACTTTTCTCCTGTACACTGGTCCAGTAGCACTGAAAGACCATCTGCCGAATGTTCTATACCACAATTTTATGCTTCTGCATGTAGCCATTCGAATATTATGCTGCCCCTCACTGTTTCTCCAGTACTGTGATTTTGCTGAAAAGTTACTGATCACCTTTGTCGAGCATTTTCAGTCTGTTTATGGTAATTACGTTGTGTATAACATACACGGGCTGATACATCTTGCCAATGATGCAAGGCAGTTTGGTGTGCTGCATAATTTCACAGCTTTCCCATTTGAGAACTTCCTCTACACATTAAAAAAATTGATAAGGACCCCTACCCAGCCCCTTCAACAGATCATCAGGAGATTGTCAGAAAAAGCAAGTGTCAGAACTAAAATAAGGTGTGCAAGGATGGTTTTTACCAGGAACATAAGAATGGGCCTTTTCCATACAATGTGACATCTCAGCAGTTTACACAGTATAAGAAATATGTAAATGGTGGAACTTTAATTAGTTTATCAGAGGGAGACAACTATATTCTGTTCAAGGGAGATATTTATATAGTGAAAAACATTTTAAAAGACAAGGAAGCATCGCATCTAGTCTGTCTTAAATTCCAAAACAAGTCA
This sequence comes from Cyprinus carpio, assembly GCF_018340385.1. Taxonomy (NCBI): domain Eukaryota; kingdom Metazoa; phylum Chordata; class Actinopteri; order Cypriniformes; family Cyprinidae; genus Cyprinus; species Cyprinus carpio. Next base: position 25,452,502 of record NC_056575.1, on the reverse strand, counting down.
TCTTTATTCACCTATCCCATTGATTCATCAATTCTTGATATATCCTTTGTGAAACAACCCGGGCAGTCATTGACTATTGTTCCTACACAGACTGTTTCAAAAGTCCTTCTTTTACAGTATAAGGATGGGTTTGTGGCATATCCTTTACTGCATACTGCTTGATTTCCCCAATCCCCCCCCCCCCCACCCCCCCCCCCCCCCCCCCCCCCCATCCTTCTGCATCTGACAAATTTACAGAACCTACCAATCATAAAGAATAGTAACAATAAGACTAGGAAATATTTTGGTTTAGATAGATTTCCACTGGGTAAGTAATAGAGCTTCAATAAATGTATATAGTTTGTAACACTAGATATATTGTTTTTTTTTGTTTTTTGTTTTTTATAGATGTATTCTATAGTTGTTTTTACTGAAAAGAATGAGACAGAGGTGATACCAAGTGACTGGCTGAGCATCGACAAAAAAATTTCCTTTTGGCCCCCATATAACAGTACAAAATGTAGAAAAGCGGTTGAAAAAAATTAAACTCCTGATGAAGAATGGAACGAATATATAACTGAATGGGTGGCTGAGTATGGTAAGTCTTTAAGGAATTAATTATTAATTATTATTGAGAAATATAGAGAAATAACTATTCAAAAATTAAAAGATGCTCCTTGTGAGTTATGCCAAGCAATTCTTTTCAAATGTTCAGATAATAGGCTTAGTGATGTTGTTTGTTTCTATGTTTAGATTCCTATGAAAAAGCCAGAAGAAAGCTGGTGAAGTTTTGTAAAGGCAACAGTTTGGAGTCTACAGATGAGGACAGTGTACGGAAAAGAGTTTATGTTTCCTCTGTTCTCTGTTCTCCTTTTATAGCCTACTGCTTCTTTGCACTGCGCTTTTAAAAAATTGATTACTCTTAATGTGTCCAACAGACCATCATCAAAATATGTAAATGGATTTACATCTAATACAGCCTCAGGAAGACCTCCAGTGCAGGCCTCAACAAGCTGGCTCCACACAGGTACAGATGAAAACATACAGTGGTCATTGCATCATTTCCCAACATAGCTGGTCACCACAGATTCCTTAAATCCAAGACTTGGGAATATGGTCCCCTTAGAATAAATTAAATTAATTTCCTGTGTATAAGTGTTTTATGCAAGTTAAAAAAAACATTAATACCATATTAACCGCTCTCGTGTATTAACCTGAAGAAATTTAGCAAAATAAATGTATAAACTGCAGCTAATAGTTGGGAAATTACAGTACAAGGTTATATCTGACATTTCTGTCAAAATTGAGTTGTAGTAAACTATATTTAATTCCAAGGGGACGATATGTTGAAAGGAACTTTTGAGCATTGGTCACTTTCCTGTTGTACAAGATCGCAGCAAAACTCTGGACAGAAGTAAATGTTGTGATGTTTGGCAATGTATTATACATTGTACGGATTCTGTCTCTTAATGTTCCATATGCAGAGACAATGGAAAGACCAAAAAAAAAACTTCTGCAGTAATGGAGCCAAAAGACTGAACTTGCCAGCCATACCACCATTTGCACCATCAGCACCTGCTGTGACAGTCCCTGAACCAAGACAAGATGGTACGTAGAATTATTCCAAACCTTTTACAATAGTTATTTTTTTTTTTTTTTTTTACAGGAGTTTTTAGTAATTACCTTTTTAGTCTCTTTTTAGCCCTGCTTTTAACAATTAGCCTTAATATCAATGAGCTTTGATTTACAACCACAATTAAAAAAAAAACTGGGGACGTTATGTAAAAAGCAAAATAAAAACAAAATTCCAAATCTTGTAAAATCATATTTAGCTGGAAAAAAAACCACATAGACAACATATCAAATGTTGAAAATGTCAAATTTTACTATTTTATGGGAATTGTAAGCACATTTTGAATTTAATGCCAGCAATACGTCTAAAAAAAAAAGCTGGGATAGATTCAACAAAAGGCTGGAAAAGTTATGTTATGATAAAGACAACTAAAGAAGAGATGCAGACTCTCTCTTTATATGTTCAATTGTTGCATCGTATGTTTGTCTGATTCAGAAAGAGAACTCCGGCTCTACCAGATGCTGGAAGAGATAAAGGGTCAAGTCAGGCAGAATACGCTCCTCCTTCAGGCCATTATGCGAAGAGAGAATGCAGCTGAAGTTGTAAATGAGGAGTTTCAGTTTCCATTAAGGAGCATGACAGGCATAAAAGATCTGGAGGATAGGATGTCAACCAGAGACACACAACGTTCTTTAGTAAATTCTAATGATGTTCTGTTACTTCACTTAAAAGAATACTAACATACGTAGAGAGAGATCTAGATTTACTGCTGCTTAACACATGATTTTTTTTCATAGACAAGATATCTTACCAGCTTGGGGTGGAACATCTGCCAAAGACATTGTCCACAGAATCATGAGGGAAATAATAACCAATGAGTTGGCCAACAATTTTAATTGGCAAGGGAGAGGACAGAAGAGCCCATTTTCTACACTCTTGCTAGCAAGAGTTGTTATAGGTGATATGTTTTAAAAAAAACATTCAAACATTCAAAACTTAGACATAACTTTGAAATAGCAAAAGAGGAAACAACCCCTTACAGTCTCACATAATGTGTCATTGAATAAAATACAATGCAAGTCAATGAAAGAATGCCAATTAATCCATTAATCATACAGAACTCTACAAAATATACACCTCAGATATGATCTATCTGCTAACCCTTTCTCTGTTTAATTTTCTTTAATTTTCATGCTGACAGATGCAGCCAAAAAACAAGGAGCAAAAGTGGTGGAAGCCGAGGAAAAAATAAAAACCTGGCTGAAGTATAGTGGAGACCGAAATGGAGGAAGAAAAAAAAGAGCAACAGAAAAAGGTACACAAGCCCTTTTATGCCTGATCAAATATGTTAGAAATTATTATATATATTAATATATAAGTTTTAAGTAATTTACATTTTGATAATTACTATATTTTTTCTTTAACACAGAAAAGCAGAAGCCTCAAGCATATTCCCAGCAGCTGTAAAGTGAATGTAAGTGTCTTCCAATGATTGTTTTTTCTTCCTCTGTCTAACCCCACCACTAAACAGAGGTGTATTTCATCTTTACTAGGTGTACACTGCATTAAGATGTATAAAAAATTTGCTACCCCAACAAGATGAAAATTTTGTGCAGATTTTTTTTTTTCTGTTTTGGGTTGTGTAGTTAAAATAGAACGACACATCTTAAATGTTCTGAAAAGTTGTTTGTATGTTGTTTTTTTACATAAATAAGCATCCACCTACCTCCCCCCCCCCTCCCCCTCCATCATCATAACAACAAAAAACAACCAATAATCTTCAAAAAAAAACTGCAGAATACGGAAGAGAATCTGCACATTTTCTCATTAAACTGCAATAAGTTAATTTTGTTACCAATAAATTCATTTTTATAACCAATTCAGTTTGTCTGTTGTGCCATCTCTTAATGCAATTCAACAATGAATAGGCCATGTCACAATCTTAAAATTTGAGTGTAAGGCAGGTAAAGCCTATTTATTTATAAGTTTGCAGATTTACTATTTATGAAGTTGGCAGATGGTTAAAATAGGCTACATTTTTAAATTTGTTAGGTCTGCTGGCTGTCCAATGACATGTTTGGCCCAACGTTGGCCCAATGTTGTTTTAGTGGTTTTTAAGTTGGCAGAATGTTTGTAAGGCATTTTATTCTAGGAAGTCATAATATCAACTTGCCAACCAATAAAAAAACATGCTAGCAATATACAAATTACTTGTTAGTAATCATACTAACAACCTAATAATCATACCAACTATTCGCGTTTGGTGTGAATGCAGCATTACAGTGTATATATACATGAGGCTTGATTAGCTTTAAATACAGCTCCCCATATATATAAATTATTATTATACTTTTTTTTTCTCTCAAGGGGACTCACATTTAAGTTTATTATTTAACCCAAGGTTTGGTTGATGTCTCTAGCGATTGAGCTGTTATCGTGGTCTCTCAGTTGAGTTAGGACTAGTTTATATCTATTATGCTCTGTGACTTCATTAGGGGTGGTTTTTTTCTGTCGTTTGGGGACAGAATAGGGGTGGGTAAGCGCTGTAATCTGGTTTACGATGTTTCATGTGTTTGTTCAATCAGGTCAACTCTTTGCAGTCTTATTTTGCCAAAAAATCTGTCTTTTTTATTTTCTCTTCCCTTGTTTTTTTTTTCTTATCATATACTTATGTTCTGTTGCGTTGTTTATGGTTGGTTCACTTAAACTCGTTACTTGGAATGTCCAAGGAATTGGGCATGTAATAAAAAGGAAAAAAATTCTAACTCATTTGAAAAAAAACAAAAACCCGACATAGTACTGCTTCAGGAAACAAAACTATCTGATACTGAACATGTGAAGCTTGGGAGAGACTGGGTAGGTCAAGTTTACTTTTCCTCCTACTCACAGAACAAAAGAGGTCTTGCCATTCTTATAAATAAGAATCTACCTTTTATCTTAGAACATAAAGAATCAGATCCTGAAGGGAGATTTATTATGATCGCAGGCTCAATTTTTGAACAACATAAAACAATTCTTAATGTTTATGCACCAAATTTCAACTCTCCCAACTTCATATCTCAGATGATTTTATTGTTTAATTATTACTGTAAAGGCTTAGGTTTTCTGGCTGGAGACTTCAATTGTATAATGAATGCTTCTTTAGACAAATCCTCATCTGCAAATGTATCGAACCCCAAATCATCTAATTTACTGAATAATTTATGCTCAGATACTGGTTTGATAGATGTATGGCGCCAATTAAATCCTAAAGCAAGAGATTATACATTTTATTCACATCCCCATAATTTATATTCTATTTTTTCCTCCCTAAACAATTTTTGCATGCGGTCTTGTCTTATTGACTCTATTGTTTTATCAGATCATGCAGCTTTTATTTATATTATATTTATTGAACCTTTGGCAGAATCTATCAGGACTAACCCCGATGTAACCGGGATCATAGTCAATGGGAAAAAACATGTCATCTCTTTGTTTGCAGATGATGTTCTCTTGTATTTGGAGAACCTACAGACATCTATTCCAGCAGTTCTGAGCTCCTTAGCTTCATTCAGTACTGTGTCGGGTTATAAAGTTAATTTAGGAAAATCTGTTTCTATGCCTTTAAATCACACCTGCAATCTTCCTATACAATCTCCTTTCCAGGTTTCAGATAGGGGTCTTAAATATTTGGGTATTTTTCTTACTTCTGACCTGGACAATTTGTTTGAGACAAATTATTTTCCTTTAATTGAAAAAATTAAGAAAGATTTGGAAAAGTGGACCTCCTTGCCAACTTCCCTTCTAGGGAGAATTAATGTTATTAAAATGAATATTATTCCCTGGTTAAATTATCTATTTCAAAACCTACCATGCTATTTAAATACATCTTTCTTTAAATCTTTGAATTCTCACATATCTAGTTATATCTGGAATAATAAGTAACAGAGAGTTGGTCTATCTAAACTTTGTAAACCAAAGGATCTAGGGGGTCTTTCGCTGCCCAATTTTCAGCTTTATTACTGGGCTGCCCAACTCAAAACGATAACAAGCTGGGTTATGAACAGGCAGGATGCTCTGTGGATTGACTTTGAATCTTTATTTTGCTATCCTAGAAGACTAGAATCCCTCTGGTTTATTAATAATATAGACCAGATTAACTCTCTCTCTGATAATGTAATTGTTTATAATACACTAATGGTTTAGAATGATGTGAAAAAACATTTGAAAATTCCTCAAATTATCTCTATGCGTTCCCCTCTTGCTTTGAATCCTGATTTTCCCATTCAGATTAGGAGTATTGGTCTGTTGGAGTGGAGTTTTAAGGGTTTGTCTGACTTTTCAAGTCTGTTCATTTCTGAATCTTTGAAGTCATTTGAATAAATCAGGGCAGAGTTTAACATTTTCTCTGAAGATTTCTTCAAATACCTTCAAATTCAGCATTTCATAGAGTCTCTTTTAAGGCAGAACAACTTTCGTTTAAATTTATCAGAACTGAAAGAAACCATAATTTCAGTTAAATCTTATAAAGGGATTATCTCCAAATGTTATGCTTTATTGGTGTATTCTGACTCTTCAGTTTATGATTCTTTGAAACCACTATGGGAACGGGACCTAGGAGTATCATTTAATTCTGCAGATAGGACCAGGATTTATAACAGTGTTTTCCAAAATGTACTTCAATTTATTTACATGAACAAAATTTCAAATTTTTTAATAGAATTTATTTTACACCTGTTTGTCTTCATAAAATGTTCCCAGGTTGTTCAAATCTTTGTTTTAAATGCAAGACATTATAAGGGCACATTTTTTCATGTATTCTGGTCCTGTGATCACATTCAATCATTCTGGAAAGGGGTTCATTCTGCAACCCAGGAGATAACAGGGAAACGTTTTATTTCATCTCCTTCACTTTATTTGTTGAATGACACTCCTAAAGATCTTTTTGACTCTGATTTTAAGCCTTTGTTTACAATCCTCTCATTTTTAGCTAAAAAATGTATTCTACTGAAGTGGTCTACTGTCAGGGACCAGTCAAGCACGGCTCCATCCATCTCACAATGATCACGTTCACCTGAATACTAATCACCCGCACCTGTTCACCATCAGCAACCTCATCACAGGAACAGTATAAAACACTCACCACAGCCCCAGTTCAGTGTCCAGCCTCCAACAGGAACGGATCCTAAAGTGTTGTCTCCTGATCGACTGAAGCCCCGCAAATCTTGAAACGAAACGTAACGTAACGTAACATATACCCACCTTTGTAACACTAACCACTGTGTCATTGTGCTACTGCCCCCAGGATTCCTGAGCATTACCCCGTGGTCTGAAATCCAGCGATCTTCTGAGTCTTCTGTATGTTCTCCGAGCTGGTTTGATAACTTCCGTGTCTGAAGGTGAAGGAAACAAGTATCAGCGAACTGTGACTGGGGTTTTGACATATCTGCAAGGGACGTACTCACCTGCCTTTAACCCCGCACTGAGTGATCTGCACCGAATCGGCACCTGAAATCACTGTCTGCTTACCCTGCCTGCACTATCTTGCAAATAAAGAACTGTACGTGGATTCACTTACCTCTGTCTCTCGTCTGTGTCCTGACATCTACACCCCAGGTTCCAACTGTTACTATGTGGATATCCCAGCTGTCTGCCTTTCTTCCTATGGAGAAATTAACTTATGATCTCAATCACAAGTCAGACAAATTCTGGAGACTTTGGGAACCCCTCCACTCTTTTTTTTTTTTTTTTTTTTTTTTTTTTTTTACAAAAATGCTGAACTTTTATTTTAAGAGAGCTTTTGCTCTTCCTTTCCTGTCATGTTTTTGTTTGAATTAAGATAGTAAAGATTAATATTTTCAGGGATGTGTTATTTGATTCTCAGCGCCTGGGTTTTTTTGTTGTTTGTTTGTGTGTTTGTCTGATTGTTATTGTTTGTATTATTTGAAAATCCTTAATACAAAATAAATTAAAAAAAAGAAGTGGAACAGATAGAGATAAACAAAATTCTTAGAGGAAGTTTAAAACTGCTAACTGGGAGAAATTCAAAGAGATGTGTGAAATAAGAATGATAGAAATGGAAGAAATACATGATAATGCAGAGGAATATAGTGAACAGTTAGTTAAAATATTATACAGTACAGCAAAAGAAGTAATTGGAAAAAAAGAGGGAATAAAAGGAAAAAAAAACAGTAGCTTGGTGGACAGACAAATGCAGCGATGCTATTAGAATTAGGAACAGAATGCTTAGGAGGGTCACAAAGTTATCCATGCACATAAAAGAGATTATTGGAGGAAATTATGTGATAATATTGGAGGAAAAACAGAAGTTTGTGAAATATGGGGTGTGATTAGGCTGATGGGAGGAATACAAAAATATAACAATATACCAAGTTTAATAAGTGAAGAAAAACCAATAATAACGGATACTGAAAAAGCAGAAGTGTTGGCACTATCTTTTGTCAAAGTGCACAGCAACAGAAATATTTCTGATGAAATGAGAAGATCCAGAGAACTTTTAATAAAAAAAAAGAATCCAGATATTAAAGTACAAATAGGTCCATCATAAATGATTAAGCATTTATCAGATGCATCATTAAGTATTATTTTATACCTTTTTAATAAGATAGGGAATTAGGGAGACTTCCTTCTTTTTGGAAGCATGGAATAATTATCCCTGTTGCAAAGCCAGGTAACGATCACGCACAAGCATCTAGCTATCGGCCGATTGCCCTAACATCAAATATATGTAAATTAATGGAACGTATGGTCATGAATAGGCTGAATCATGTGCTAGAGAGTAAAGGACTAATATCTCAATGTAACACTCTCAATATCTCAATATCAAAGTAGTTTTAGGAAAGGACGAAATACTATGGATGCAGTTTTATGTTTGGAAGACGATATCAGGAAGGCACAAATAAATAAAGTGGTAGTAGTGGGAGTTTTCTTAGTCATCGAAAAGGCATACGACATGCTTGGAAAGGAGTCTTTTAATTAAACTAGACAGATTAGGCATTAAAGGAAGAATGTATAATTGGATAATGAGTTTTTTTTATTTGACCCAACTATAGAAGTAAGAGTTGGCTCTTTTTTTTTTCAAAATGCTATTTAATACAAAACAGAACTCCTCAAGGGAGTGTGATTAGCCCAATATTTTTCAATATAATTATTAAAGGGGTCATATGATGCGATTTCAGTTTTTCCTTTCTCTTTGGAGTGTTACAAACTCTTGATGCATGAAGAAGATCTGTAAAGTTGCAAAGACTAAAGTCTCAAATCCAAAGAGATATTCTTTATCAAAGTTAAGACTCTGTCACGCCCCCCTGAAAAGGCTCGTTCTAACACGCCTCCACATCTCTACGTCACTATGTGGAAATATTTGTGTAATGCCGCTCAAATGTTCACGCAAAGAAAGAAGGCATTGTTTCAGTAACAGCAGTTAGTGCTGAAGCAGTCATGTCAGGGAGATGCTGTGTGTATCTAGGCAAAGCAAAAGCACTTTTTTTGGCCTTCCGAAAGTAGATGCATTTAGGAATCTTTAAGATTACTTACAACAGAACAGTAACGCATTTTATGAATGACCGTTTCGTGAACCTATTAGTTTAAGTAATTCTGACTTTGCTACAACAATCTGATGGTTCTGAATCAGCTACTATAAGTATGTTTTGTTATTAGTTTAAGTATTTGCTATTGACTGTTCAAATGCAGAGTTTTGTGCGTTGTGTGTGTGTGTATGTGTGCGCGCGAGAGCAGTGCTTAATTTGTAAATTATGTGATTAGAGGAGGAAGAGGTAATGGAGCATTTATGCAATCACATTATTTAGACTTGCCTAAAATAAAATCTATAGATATAAAACAGTTCAATATCACAATGCTAGTTTAAACATTTAACCTAGATAAATGTGTGCTGTTAGGTGTATATCCAAGCGTTTGTGCAGAGAGTGGAAGCTAAGTGCTCTTCAGGACATGGAGGCACCACCGCGGTAACTTTTTTTCTAACAGTAGAAACAACTTAAAATACGTTGTCATTTTAATGCATATAATTTAGGTCATTTTTGCTCATAAAGGTTAGAGTAATACATCATCATTCGGAAATTTAAAAGGTCTACTTTTATTTGTGTGCACTCACAATATCAACAAAATGTTGTGCTTTTATAAAATAAAGAAAACAAACAGGATGCACTTTCTGCCTTCTCATCTTGAGCAGGAGCGCTTCACAAAAATTAACCGAAACTCAGCGAATATATGCCTCACAGACATGATAAATATATCTATAGAAAGCTTTAAATTACTACTTTAAAATGAAATCATTCTAATCGAAAAACAAAGACTCTTTCATTATGTAATCCGTAAAGATGCATTTCGTTCTAAAGGTGCGTCCAATGAGGAGATGGCGAGTCAGGATCAGCAAATTCATCTTTGTGACATTGACTAGTTTATAAATAAATAATTAAAATATTTCCTCACTATTTCCCCCCCGACACATTTATGGTAACTTTTGCTGGGGCTTTGCGGCAAGCTTTAGCCGATCGCGTGTGTTTGAATGCGGATCTCTTCCAGCTGCACCGAAGGCACTTGCGCTTGCTGCTGCTGAACACTAAACACCGTCGAGCCGGTCTTGACAGTCACTGTAGCACAAAGTCCGGCACTGCATAAATATAAGCCGGAGCCCATCGGGTCCGGGATGAAATGCAGGGCTCTAAAGTAGATATTCACGATTTAAAAAAATAAGAAAAGAAAAGATAAGATAAGAAAAGAAAAACATTAAATCTGCTGGTGCAAATGGCCACTTATTGTTGACTCATCTTAATTTTCTTAAAGTTACCTCTCCATCATGGTGTCCGAGCGGTTTCGGTTAATTTTCCTGACTGACAACTGATGCTCGTTAGCCGATCATTAACCGTTAACCAACAAAATTAGAAAGTTAAATTAGATTTAAATAAATTAAAACTTAGAACTTAAACTTAAAATATAGCAGCACAAACATCAGAACTATTCACACATCGTCACATCACGCACACGCATTGCATCTGTGTATGGAGAAAAACAGAATAAAACAGCATATATAAAAGGAATAGAATAAACATTCCTAAATATTTATATTTCACTTAAAAAACGAACAAATTAACAAAACCAAATAAAAAAAACTGCACGACAAGTCTACACAGAGTTCTGTTTCATTTTTGTGACCGTGCCACAAGTTCAAGGAAACCAAGAAGGAAAGCGCACCCTATTTGTTTTCTTTATTTTTCAAAGGCACAATGTTTTGTTTTTATTGTAAAAAAATAAATGAATAATACAAATTAGGCCTAACTGTTGTAGGCTGACCTGATCTCATGAAAGTGCATATAGCAAGATTTTCTGTTTCTGTTTGGTGTAATATTTATAGCAGAAATTGACTTTGGCGTGCAGAAAATTGTGCTGCTGATACGCATTTTCATGAGATCTGGCTACTAAAGGAGAAACATAAATTTATAATTAATGGCAAGGCTGGTTCAGTCGACAGAAATACGGGACACGTGTAATAACTGCTGAAATGTTTGTGGGGCAAATCTCAGGTCAGTCTGACAGCTCATGGTACGCACAGTACAGCCATACACCTGCAGGCGCCACTATAGTTTTACTCATTCCCGCAGCTTTCATGTTTATAATAAAGGCAATTCCTGCAAACATTTACTCAATATATTAGGCCAAATGAGTAAATAAATCCAGATAAACCATCAGATTAAATCTGTCATTTGAAAACACCGTGAGTGATTCAGCTGTACCGCCTCTTCTCTCTTTCACTCTCTAAGCGGCTTCTCATCGGCGCATCTCGTCTGCACTACAAGAGCTGCTCCACACTGTAATACAAGACTTTCACTCGCATTCCGGGACAGTTGACAGAACTGTCACTTGCCTAATCGGGTCATTGTTGCATCGTCATATAAATGTATCATTTGCACATCTTTTTAAGCCATTCGACACTCGCTCACTCCAGAGGCGGTGTTCTGTGTGCTCACAGCCAAAGCGTGGCGTGCGCATATAAAGCCATATTGAGATTTATTTAGAGATTTATTTCGCTTGTATCAGTATTGGATCTGTGCATATGGTCTTGTGACAGCAGCCTAAGGGGGACCGGGGACTCGTCTTTTGCACGCTGAAGTTCTTTATTGTGCGTCAGGCCTGCTCATAATAGAAGCTTTTTCATTAAATATATCACGTGTACGCTATAGATCAGCACAAATGTCTTTCATTGGCGACTGAGGAGGGGGAGCTGGAAAAATGTGTGTCGGATCGGATTTCGGATGTTCTGGCACAAATTAATCTCTGTGTGTGTGTGTGTGTGTGTGTGTGTGTGTGTGTGTGTGTGTGAGAGAGAGAGAGAGAGAGAGAGATTTTTAACCACATATTTATTACAGTTTTGTACAGAATAAAACTTCAGGGATACACACTGTGTGTCAATCCGTCAGGTATAACTTACAAAATTCACAGAGTTACTCAAATTCTCCAACAAATTGCAATGCATCATTTTCAATCCAGCACAAAACATTTTCTACACTCCAAACCGCTTTTTCAATTTCTTCATATGAGAGTAGAAAATAAAATCATGTTTTACTCTAGCTTTTATGAGTCCCTTGAATAAATATGAGCAATTTTCCTACTAATATAAACTGCCATTTTATTTTCCTACTAATATAAACTGCCATTTTGGCTTGACCCAAAATAAAATTTAACAACCGTCCTTTCCTCTTTATCCTTTTACAATATTTAAAACCAAAAATAAACACAATCATTGTAAACATTTCATTAACATTAGTAAATATAATCTCCAATAAAACAAACAAAGGTCTTAATCTCACACAATGTATAAAAAAATTAAATATGGTTTCTCTTTGATCACAAAAAGGACAGCAATCTTGCACATTTGGATTCAACACTGAGATAAAAGCATTTACAGCAACAATCCCATGTAAAATTCGCCATTGAAGATCACCCACATTTTTAATCCAAACAAGATCCCCAAAAAGACCCCAAAAAAATCCAATATCAGCACTTAAATGGTCTCTCCATGGTATATCCATTCGTTTTAGTTTCTCTTTATTTATCACCTTCACACAAACTTTATATAAACTCTTTCCACCCATTGTATCAAAACTTAAGTCTTTTAAATTCTCTGAGGTCATTAAAACATTTTAATTTTCAATTACACTTTTAGAGATCACCATACAAGGAAAAAGATCCGTTTTATCAGGAAGCGCTTGACTCGACACAAAGTTCCACTCTACTTCACTCAACTTTTCTCGCCACTTCTTTAACAAAAGATGGGCAGTCCTTGTTGATTTAATTCCAAGTCTCTGCACAAGTGCATCAGCATTGTCCAACGCGATACCAGCCACTTCTATTAAATCCTTCATTTTAACAACTTTGGCTTTTGTTAATGTTTGCATCAACCATAAAGTTTTATGTCCACAAAACTCCAGTCGAGCACCATTAATCAAAGGTTCTTCCAAAAACCAATACAGAGACTAACATGACAATGATCTTTTTACCTGTACCATACACCATGCTCTTCTGATGGCAGTTGTGGCCTAATGGTTAGAGATTTGGACTTGTAACTCGAAGGTCGCAGGTTCGAGTCTCGGTGCTGGCAGGAGTTGTAGGTGGGTGAGGAGTGAATGAACAGTGCTCTCTTCCACCCTCAATACCCATGGCTGAAGTGCCCTTGAGCAAGGCACTGAACCCCCAGTTGCTCCCCGGGCGCTGGATATATAGCTGCCAACTGCTCCGGGTGTGTGTGTTCACGATGTGTTCACTTCTCACTGCTGTGTGTGTGCCCTTGGATGGGTTAAATGCAGAGCACCAATTCAAGGAATAGTTCACACAAAAAATCATACACTTGCCCTCATGTCATCACTCTCATAAAAGGAAGAAATAGACTTCAAATGAAAACTCTTACAATCTGTCCAAAAATTTTTTTTCTAAAACCCTCCAACCTTACTTAAAAGGCAACAGGCTGGTCCAAACCATGACATATTTAAAAAATATAAAAAAACTTTTGAACAAACTGTAGCCTAAAAGATACTTTCCTACTTATAAGATCAACAACCCCTTGTCCACCTTCTTCCTTTGGAAGATAAAGAACATTTTGTGGTAACCAATGCAATCTATCCTAAAAGAAATGTATCATCTTGACCTGTATTTTTCCAAGAACCCATATCAGAGACTCTAAAACTGATAACCTGTGCCATAATGAGGAGGCTACTAGATTATTTATAATTAATGCTCTCCCCCTAAAAGACATTTTAGGTAAAATCCATTTCCACCTTCCTAATCTTCCATCTACATTTTCCAGAACATTTTACCAGTTTCTTTGCATTATTATTTCATCACCCAAAAAAATTCCAAGATATTTAAGACCTCTTTGTGACCTAACCATTTCACCCGGTAAAACCAGTTCTCCTTCATTCCATTTTCCAACCCTATATGTTGATTTTAGCCCAATTTACTTTTGCAGATGAAATTTTTGCATTAATATTAACAATATCAATCAGTTTATCAATACCATCCTGTCCACTGTTTAAACCAATACATCTGCATAAGCTGATAGTTTTATAGGTGGAAAAGTACTCTCATATCTAAAACCATCTAAATGAGTCCTAATTTTATTTAGCATAGGTTCTATTGCCATTGAGTAAAGCAGGGGTTCCCAAACTTTTTCATTCTAGGACCAACCTAGTCAAGTATAATCAATCTCAAGACCCACCATAAAATGTTTAAATGGAAATATGGGGAAAAACACATCTTCATTTAGTATAAGTAGAGAACAGTTTTTATTTTCCTATTAATTTAATTTATTTTCATATGAATGAAATATATAATTGATTGAAAATCCATTCTCACATAGGTAAGTGGTAGAAAAGGGTACCAAAACTTTGAGTGCAGCAGCTCCTAATGTGGGGTATTCCTTGGCAACAAACACCCAGAACTGTCCAAGACTCTTTGACTCTCTGAAAAGCAGTTGAAGGCTCCTGTCTGAAGCCACATCTATCAGCTCCTCCTCTGCTCTTCCTGTTAGGACACAGTGCTCTCTTGCCTCACTACAAAAAGGATCCCGTATACAGTCCCATTCTGTCATATCTACAGATGATTGATTTGATAGAAAAAAATAAAATTACTATTACAATGAAGTCAACTGATAAGAGTGTTTAACATGTATAAAATAATAATAATAATAATAGAACCAAAAATATATATCTTACCTCTAATATCAGGAAAATACTCGTGGAATTTCTGAATGAGTGCGCCGAGGTGAGAATGTACAGTGTCTCGGATGCGTTCACCGTCATTGGCGCACACTCCACACAGTGATGGAAACATGTCCCACACTCCTTTTTCCACTCGGGATCTCCACAATTTCAGCTTGCTGGTGAAAGCTGTGATCTTGTCCATATAGGTCAAGATGGATGATGATGGACCTTGCGTGCTTTCATTCAGTACATTCCGGCATATGAGCTTCGCGCACCATTGTCCGGCAGATAGGCAAAAACTGCAGACCTCTTCTCGCAGCTCAAAACGAAACGACCCTTACCTTACCCCGTATCTGAAGCCTGTCGTTCTGATGTTTCAGCCCATTCAGTTTCTAGCACAAAAGTCGTGAGAAGTGCCTCAACGATGTCAGTTTGAGTCAACACGTAACTCTGCACATAAGCCATGTAAAAAACAGTGTGCACATTTTGCAACAAGACATTTTCTGCTTCATTGCGTCCAGTTCCGTAGAGGCCCACACAGCAAGCCCTCGGACGTTATGAATCATTTAAGCAGTCAAAAATGCTCCGGATTTTCTCACAAAATAAGAAGTCCTCAACGATGTCTGTATCGCCAGTAACTCAGAGGACACATTTGTGCTTTCAAGTACGCAAATGCAACATTGTTCCGGATTTTGTCACTTGTGTGTTCGTCAGAAAGTGTACTGTGTTAACTTTAGCGATCTTTCCTGCAGCTTCTTTACCCAGCATTTTCTCAACGATGTCTATGCAGATTTTGCGATTCTATATGCAGCTAAAAATGAAGCTCGCATTGCTTTTTCAGGGATGCTGGCTGTACCTTTAATCAGTTTTTGCTGATGAAGATACTCTTTTTTTTTTTTAGAAGAAAATATGATCGCCCCTTGTTGGCGTATGCAGAGTGTTTTGTTGTGAGGTGCCGTTTAAGTTTTGAGGGTTTCATGCTAGCTCTGGCCAACCTTTCTAAGCATAAAAGACATTGAGGGACTTCCTCACCGTCTGGACCTCCGCAGGCAATAAAACCAAGATCAAGGTAGGACTGGTCATATTTTCTGTGTGGCTCCTTTTTAGATTTTGTTGTTTCTGACGACTTCTCACAGGTCTTTAGTTTTAAAAACTGTTCCATTTTTTTACATACGCTATGCAGAGTGCGTGGTCATTGAATGCTGTATTTGTACTGATGTAGACACGTGACAGTTCAACTCAAATGAATCAGACGATTTATTCAGTGAGTCATTCAATGAATGCTATGTTGATTCAGACGTCTGATTCTTATGTATGTGTGTGTGTGTGTGTGTGTGTGTTTTTTTTTTTAAATGATTCCTTAAAAGAATCGTCACTTAAGAGTCGTTTGGTCATTAATCGGACTGGTTTTGTTTCACTCATCGTAACGTAAATTTAGCTGCAGCTAAGTGCCTTTGTGTGACCCACCTTTTCTCACTATGTGATCCACAAGTGGGTCGCGACCCACAGTTTGAAAACCACTGGAGTAAAGGATACCTGACAAGGCGCATCCTTGTCTAATCCCCATTTCTATTTTAAAAGGGCTACTCAAACCACCATTGATTTTCAGTACACTTTCAATATCCTCATAAAGCACTTTAACAAAGGCAGTGAATGCAGGTGGAAAACCAAAAGTTTCAAAAATATACCATAAAAACTGATGATCCACCCGATCAAACGCCTTTTCTTGATCTAGGGAAATTAGACCACATTTTTTCCCCAACAGTCTTGAGACTTCCAACACATCCCGAATCAAGGATATATTATACACTATTGATCTATTAGGTACACAATAAGATTGATCTAAATGTATAACCTGTCCAATTACCTCCTTCAGTCTGTTTGCCAAAGCTTTTGATAACATCTTATAATCAGTGCATGATAAAGAAACTAATCTCCAGTTTTTTTTATATCTTTGAGATCACCTTTCATAGGGAGCAAGGTTAAAACAGCTCTTCTGCAGCTTAGTGGCAGTTACTTAAAACTGCAAGTAGATCTTCTCCTAACAAATGCCATTACGCCTTATAAAATTCAAATGCTTTATAAAATTCAGCAGGCAACCCATCTAAACCTGGTGCTTTACCATTTTTCATACTCTAACAATAGATGAAATTTTTTACGCTTTGCAAAGGACATACCAGTTTTGCATATGAATCCTCATTCACTTTTGGAAGCTGATCTGCCACAAATTCAGCCATTAAATGGCCATCCACAAAACTGCGGGTATACAGCTCCTTATAAAAACGAACAGCCCTTTAACGAATGTCAGAAACCTCAGTAAGAACTTTTCCATCTTCTGACGTTAGACACTGAATACTTTTTCTTTGGCCATTTTTCTCTTTTGATGGGGCATCCCTTTCAAAAAGACTCTGAAATCTGGATCTAACCAATGCCCCCTGAGACCTTGTACCTAATAGATCTGCTAATATTGATTTTTTTCCTTTAAGAGCCCGCAATTGATTTTGATTTGCAGTGGCTCCACTTAAAGTCTGAAGTTCCACGATATCCATCTCTAGACTTCTTATGGATTGAACCATGTCCCTAGTCACATTAAAAGTGTACTGATTACAGAGTTTTTGTATCTGCACCTTCCCAATATCCCACCACTGCTGTATTGATGTAAAAGAAGACTTTTTAGATTTCCACCCCAACCAAAAAACAGAAAAACATTAACAAAAATGGGCATCTTCAAGTAAAGCACTATTAAAATGCCAATAGGCACTCTTAATTTTAACAGAATTAATAAAAACACATGCTACTACCATTGAGTGATCAGAGAAATCAACAGGACAAATAAAACAAGACTTAAAACATTGTTTCTGATATTTAAAACTATAAAACAGATTCAGTCTTGCTAAAGAGATATAATTTTCTTTCACATGAGCCCATGTATATTGCCTTTTGTTACAATGAAAATTTCTCCACACATCACAAAGTTGCAAAGTTTTAATCATATTTAATAATTTGTTTTTTTGATGCCATATGAGGTACAATGTGATTTCTATCTAAATCATTGCTTGTACAATTAAAATCCCCACCCAGTACTAGAAAACTTTCCATATTACATTGTTTCAGACTACCACATAAAGTTTCAAGAAACAACATTCTTTCCATTGACTTTACAGGAACATAGACATTTATCAGTTCCATAGTAACATTTTCAAACTTTGCTATTATCTTAATTAGACGGCCTTGTATTACTTCAAGAACATCATATGATATTGGTAGGCAGGTCTTTGAGAACAAAACAGCCACCCCAGCACTAAAAGCAGTCTAATGACTCAAAACAATCTTTCCTTCCCACTCCTTCATCCATTCAACTTCATTTTCCTTTGTGCTGTGAGTCTCTTGCAAAAACATAACATCTATGTTTTTTAGTTTCATTAACTCATAAACTTGGGCTCTTTTGCTTACATCCCTCGCCCCATTTACATTCAGGGAAGATATTTTAAAATTACTCATTATGAGGGATGAAAAAAGCACAAAAAACCAAATCCACATTACTCCATTATTCTTGTGACATATCATTATGCATTGTCTGAGGACGCACCTTCTGTACAATCTTTTTTAAACGATACACCTCAGGGTCACCTGACAATACTTCACCTTTCTGCTTCATAAGAATTTTTGCCCACCTTTTCTCAATGAATAATGAGTCAATGAATAACGAAAGATCAGGAAAAAAATCTATAATCTCCACATTCCTCATTCCTTTTGTATGCTGCAGAAACTGTTTCATTCTTTCCAAACTGTAACCACTATAATCTTTACTCATATTTCCTTCAACTTCCACTTCAGAACAATCTCGCTCACTTTCTGAGCCAGACACTTCACTTACACTCGAAACTTCCCCAGAACTTTCAGTAACAATCTCATCATGTGCCTTTTTCTTTGATGTATTTTCCATCTCACAAAGATTCGACTTCCTCTTCACTGCCGGCACTTTAAAAACCTCTTCATCCTCTTTAAGTATTTCACCCTCCAACTCATCAAAAACAATATCCATTGTCTCATCTTTTTTTTAAATTCGTTTCTCACTACTCTTTACTCCACTTCTTAGATCTTTGTCCACACTCAAATCCGAAACCCCACCAACTTCGCTTTCTTTTTCCACACTCTGACCTTCATTAGACCCACTTTCACCCTCTGAAACCTGTGACGCGTTTCTTTCTGGACAAGCGCGTACCAAATGCCCGCCTTCCGGCATCCAAAGCATCTCATGCTCTCAGTTGTTACAAAGATCAGATAATCAAAACTATCAACTTTGAATTCTAAAGTAATATTCAGTTCATCGATATCACTCCTCAAAATAATATGCACTTGTCTACGGAAAGACACAACGTGCTTCAACAATGGAGATTTGCAGCCTAGGGGTATCTTCTTAATTGCAGAAACCAACTGTCCATGACGAGATAATTCGCGTTTCAGTGCTTCATCACTAATAAATGGGGGCACATTAGAAAGCAACACTCGCTTGATTAACATCAACTTTGTCCAAAAATAACACAACAGCCCCGTTCATTCGAGACGCCTATTCGAGAATACTACTGTGACTAACTACCTCTCCTACCACTAACACACATTCTTCAACCAAGCACTCAACTCCAACCGGCACTTTTATTCCATGCTGCCGGGTGAGTTGCTCATAACTCTCCGTCTCCGCATTCGCCATGGCAGCCATTGGCTACACACCCCTCCGCCACAATATTTTCAGTACTTTGTGACCATACACCATAAAAAGCTTAAATAAACCCAGTGAAAGAAACAACACTTAAGTAAACAGACCTTTGAAATGGGAAAGGACTCCACAGTCTTGCTCTGATTCACACTCACTCAGCAAATGCCCATGTATGCGTTCACGAGAGAGAGAGAGAGAGAGAGAGAGAGAGAGAGAGAGAGAGGGTCACATAGTGGAGTCAGCTGTCTTATCCGTCTGTGGCTTGTGTACTGCAAACACATACGAGCTTCATGACTGTCTGTCACACCACTGTTTCCCTTTCAGCTTGAACTGATGGTAAAACTAAGGACATTATTAACTGTATTTACATTTATTTTGAAAGATGAAGCTGGCGATTATGGAAAGGATGAGTCCTTGCAGTGTTCGGCCAATCACAATGCACTGGGTTAGCTGGCCAATCAGAGCAGACTGTGATTGTCAGAAGGAGGGGACTTTGTAGAAAATGACGCGTTTGAGAGAGGCGGGGCATAGAGGACCTACAATAATGTACAGTATTTGGAAAATAATGTGTTTTTGAACATTAAAGCATGTAAACATTCTGTTACACCAAATACACAAAACAATGATCTTTAAAAAAGCATCATATGACCCCTTTAATGATATATTCTGTGAAATTGGACTGGGAATAGGAAAATCTTTGTATGCTGACGATGGAACGTTATGGAAGAAAGGACATAATGTTTCATATGTAGTAAAAGGCATGCATCGGCAGTAGATATAGTACAAAGTTGGGCAAGGAAATGTGGTTTTCGACTGTCAGTGTCAAAAACAAAAGTCATTTGTTTCTCAAAAAAGAAAGTAACTCCCATAGTCAGAATTCAATTTTATAGACAAGTATTGGAACAAGTGTCAAATATCAGATTTTTAGGAGTATGGATGGATACAAAACTGACAATACAAATACAAAATATTTAATTGATTAATGCAAAAAAGGAATAAACATATTAAGATGTTTAGCAGGGATAGAATGGGGTGCAAGCCGGCATTCATTAAGGAGTATATACTGTGCGTTGATAAGATCAACAATAGATTATGGGTGCATAGTGTATAGATCTGCTTCAACGACGTTATTGAAAAAGATAGACATTATTCAAGCACAAGCCTTACGAGTATGTTGTGGTGCTTTTAAGACCTCTCCAGTATCAGCAATTCAGGTGGAAATGGCAGAGACACCAATGGAAATTCGCAGGCTAAAATTGACTTTATATATAGGACCTCTTTAAAAAGACACACTGAAAACCATCCAGCTAAAGAGATATTGATGAAGTGTTGAGAACATTACTCAAATAATACATGTTTTGGATGGACTGTGAAAAAGAGGCTGAGGATATTAGATTGACAAGAATAGATGTAAGTCTTACAGTGGAAATTCCCATAATACCTCCGTGGTTATTTCCAGTACCTATAGTAGACCTGAACTAGAGAATGCTCCAGCACAGTATAAAGTCTTTAATGCAATTATTAATTATTTGAAAGCAATACATTTAATAAATAGAATTTTAAGACCACATAATGAAGTATCTAAAATTATGTTATACTCTTTTGGATAAAAGGTTTCCTAAAGGTAACACTGGGTTGTGACTGAAGCCGAGATACGCGGAAGTGGAATTGATCTGGAAATGGAGGATGAATTAGATGGCGGGGAAGATGAAAGAAACAAAAGTAGTAAGTGGACTTTAACAGAAAAGAGGAAAAGAAGGAACGATTGGAGCCAAACTTCAGGAACAGAAAGTTAGAGAGAGAGAGTGCCATCAGGTGAGGAAAGTAAAGGAGGGAGTACAAGGTATTGGTGAAGTTTATGTCTGAGGAAGCAAGTAAGTTTGAATCCTTTGAAGGACTGACTAAATCATTGAGGGAAATGGTTGGAAATACTGAAAGTGCTAAAATGTTGAGAGATGGAAAAATTATCCCTTTCTGCAAAGATAGTAAACAACAAAAGGCGGCTCTAGGGATTAAGTCCATAAAGATTGGGGGGGGCGGTCTAGTTGAAAATGTTAGGATAGACAGTGTGGTGTGGCCGACTTTAAAGCACACAGTACCTTGTGGGGATGTGCAAATAATGATCAAAGTGAGTATGTAATAGAAGAAATTCTAGATTGTAATGAAACTGGTGTGCTTAAATGATTGGACTATAACAAGATTAGATGTTGTCAGAAGAAGTAATTCAGTTATAGATTTAACAATTGTATCTAATAACTTGGCCAGGCAATGTGATTGGGAAGTTTTAGATCAAAGTACTTTAGGAAGTGATCATTATCCTATAAATGTAGAATAGGGATAGATGTGGAAGTAAGTCAAGTGGAGAAAATCGCTAGATGGAGGTTTAAAGATGCAGATTAGATTAAGTTCAAAGAAGTGTGTGAAGGTAAAATGACAAGTACAGAATTTAACTTTGAAGATGTAGAGGATGTATATAATAAAATAAATATGATTCTTTGTAGTTCATCACACAAGATAATAGGGAAAAGTAAAGGGGCGAGAATGAAAAAGGCTGTACTATGGTGGACAGAAAAATGTAGTGAAGCAATTAAAATCAGAAACAGGGCTTTAAGAAAAGTTAAAAAATCACATTCTTTTGATGATTTTATAAATTATAAGAGAACTCAGGCAGAAGTAAGAAAAGTAATAAGGAAATTATTGTAACTAAAAGAAATTATTGGAGACAGTTTTTGTAATGAAATGGGTGTAAATATAGATATAAGTGACATGGAATATGATTAGGAAAATGGGTGGGAAGCAAATGAATAAAAGTATTCCAGATTTAAAAAAAGAAGGTAGGTATATTGTGACTAATGAAGAAAAGGCAGATGAGTTAGTAGAAGCTTTTGTTAAGGTTCATAGTAATAATAATATTTCAGAAAGTATAAGTGTACAAAGGGAGCAAATTTTGAAAGAAAACCCTATTTTAAAACCAATACCCTAAAACCACAAACAAAATACAAATCATCATTAAAAATTAAAAATAAAAAATAAAAAAAATACAGACAACAAAAAACAAAAATAACTAATACCAAAATATACAGATGGTAGACAACCAAAATGAGTAATACCGCCGCGCGTACCGCTGCCGCACGGCCGCAGCGTTAACTGCAAGTCAGTCGCGTGTTAAATTCATTCGCGAAACTACCGCCAGGTGGCGCAAAGGGACGGATTGCGAACTGAATGTAATTGTAAAATGAGATAAAAGGAGGAGGTAAAACAACAATAACATTATGATATAACATTGTACCATCTTTAAAAAACCATTTAAAAAATGTACAGTGAGTTAATTTCAAAATGTAGGATAGTCTTAGGCTACAGTCTACTCATCAAAAATTAAAAGAAGACCTTTTACACAAAGGATCTTATGCTTGCTATTGTTATTAAACAGTTATTAAATAAGGCCTATATATACGGGATAAAAAGCTTAATGTTTTCATTTCGGTTCATTCTTGGTTTTAAAAAAAAAAATCCTTCAGGTTCCATTTGCAGATAGAAATGAGAACGGTCCAGCATTTAGCAATAATTATGATTAAATCTGTTATTATTCTTGATTTTTCAAACTGCTAACACTTTCCATTTTTGAATTATGCCTTTACTGTGTGACCAAAAATTTTCTGTTTCAGCTGTTTGATCGCGCTGGTGCCTCGCGCACATTCATTGGAAACAGTAGCCGTTCACCGTGCCATCCAGCGCGAGCAGCGGTCCACTTTGGCATATTTTTGTTAATTATGATTTTTTTTTTTTTTTCGTCGATACTGAAACACGCGTGAACTACAAAGCCTATTTTACCTAATGAATAATAGATAAGCTTGGATTTATCCCGAATGAGAGCCAAACCTTACCTTATGGTTCGCTTTAAAATTATTAT
Organism: Cyprinus carpio; assembly: GCF_018340385.1. Taxonomy (NCBI): domain Eukaryota; kingdom Metazoa; phylum Chordata; class Actinopteri; order Cypriniformes; family Cyprinidae; genus Cyprinus; species Cyprinus carpio. The sequence goes on along the minus strand of NC_056575.1, from coordinate 25,429,112 downwards.
TCATTTATTTTTTTTTGTTTGTTATAGTTAAAGCCTATATTATTATATACTGCAATTTTATTTATCCATTAGAATTATACATTTGTAATTATTGTTCTGTTCTGATAAATTTGTTAAATTTAAAGGATTTGTTGTAAAGTGAAGAGAACTAAAAATATCCTGTTGGCACATTATAACATTATTAGGCCAGCCTTATTATTTCTGAATGTAATAAAATGCAACTTATACATGACTTATATATCTTTTTTCCTCTCACAAACTTAATTTATTTTTAGCCTGTTTTAAAAAATAAATAAATAAATAAAATAACATGCAGCAAACGAAAATAGGCGATTAATCGGTTAAAATTTGTTACTGTGGGGTAATTATAATTATTATATACTTAGGAACAGAGTCTGGGCCTAATCTAGGCTATCCAGGGTTTTTAAAAAATTTTTTTTTTTTTCATTGCATCTGAAAATGACTTTGTGCAGCACATTCACATCGCACGCTCAACCTGCCTCGCGCATTGCTCAGCTGTAGACGATTTCAAAATGTTTGATATAAAGGTTGCTGTCCCATTTTATACAGGAATTGTTCATTTAAAAAAAAAATCGAATTATATTGTTAGTTCTAATTATATTGTTAACAACAAGTTCATTTAGACTATTTAACATGCACTGACATTTTACCCTTTTTAACTCTAAACTCCTTGAGATTTTAAAGTCAGTTTAATAGTATTGAAGTTCAAGTTTTTAAAAAAAGGTTTTAAATGCTTAAATTATTTCTATGAATTAATAATATGTTATCAGGTTTTAATTGCTTAAATTATTTCTATGAATTAATAATATGTTATCATGTTTATTCTTTAAGAAAATAAGTGTTTATTCTTTAAGAAAATAAGGGAAAAATATTGGGATGGGATGATCCAAATATTATTCATATTTGTTTTGCTTCACCTATTTATGTAGGCTACAATTTAAAAATAAATAAATAAATAAAAAATAAATAAATAAATAAAAAATAATGTAATTAAAAGTGCCATCGGCCTGAGTAAATTTGACCATTATAGAATCGTGACTTTAAAGGTTAGTGATTTAGGAGGTGAAAATACTGTGAAATTACAAATGTTATGGGATTTTAAAGCATAACAACTGAAGGTCTATGAAGTCGTTAGCCAATAAAGCATTTTTTTTAAAACAATGGCACTTAAAGTTTTGAACAAAAATATTATTTCAACCATATAGTCTGTGAATAAAACAAAATGCATACTTTTCAATGAAAGAACACTGAGAGTTTGCTTCTGGTGTTTGTATTTGTACTTCAATATAATGAGCTCCAAGTTTAGGAATAGCCAACATGGGTTTTTTTCTCTTCGTCTCTCTCTCTCTCTCTCCCTCTATTTAACTCTCTATTTAACAGCATTAACTTACAATGAAATACGTCTTCCTCCAGGTAGACTGAATGTTTTCCTGCCTTGCTTAATGTTGGGCTCATGATCAGTAAAGTTATATTCGCTCAAATGATTTAGTTAAATCAAAATTTGTGGACTTTGAAGCTGGGTGCAGTTAGCACGAGTCCCGCGCACTGTGAAGCGGGAGCAGCTGATGGGGGACTCCGCTTGGTCTTAAAGCCTTCCGCAAACGCTACGTTCACAAATAACAATGATTTTCGTAAAATAATGATTAATAATCAATTGATAATTTGTTATTATTATGGTCTTGTGAAAACAATAATATGGGCTGCGGGAAAAATAATGAATAAAAAGAGTAGGGCTGCTGTGAGTGCAGGCATGTTTCAACCCAGTAACATGAGAAATTCAGCTCAGCTGGAGGGGGCTGGGGGGTAGCTCTGTATAGCTTGTGGGGGTTGATATAAATGTGTGAATCTCTTGGTCTTTCATATGGACAGTGTCTTATGAGGGTATCAAACTTGCAGAACAGGTTTAGATAGGACTCGTCATTTTGGTTTTAGGGCAACTTTGAAGAAAGGTTTTGATCCACTTCAAATGTTGACTAATGTATAGCGCAATATAGTTTATTAGTTATTATAACTTCAGAGAAAGTTGCCTTAACTCAAAAAAAAAATTAAATAAATTCGCAAACTGTTGCGTTAATTTTATTTTGTTTCGTCTAAACAATATTTTTTTTAAGACTATGAAATATAAATTCTCACAGAATGTAGCCTTTTCATAACCAATATATTGAACCATCTCTTTATGTTTTTTTCTAAATCCCAAAACAGAGTCCAGACATCAGTATGATCCGTCTATGATGTTTTATAGGCTTTTTTAGATTTGGGGAATACACATGCGTTACAGACATGACCAGTGGCGGACTGGGACAGTAAATCAGGCCGGGAATTTGACTCCACCCCAGGCCACGTCTGTTGGTGCAGTCACCACCACCCAATTCATGTGTCCACCAGACTGCTAAACTTGTAGGCTAACACCTGTTAGTTGATGTAACAGGTAGACTACCATACATAATATGAATGGATAAATAAATAAACCCTCAAAAACTCACTAGGAATCCACCATCTATATCATCTTTCCCTGAATCCCCTCTCTCTCTCACTCTGCACATCTAGTTTCTCTGCTATATGAAATAAGCACTTTCAATAATCTGTATTAATTGTGCAGCCATCAATTGTATGTCCCCATGATCACAGTCCTACTACTGATGATCTTATAAATCATAAAAGCACATATTGTTCTAAGAGTATAGCCAGCATGTTTAGTTTTGCTTATAGCTTAAACTTTACCTGAAGGTTCCTGCTCTGACTCATAAGCTGAACTGTTCATCCCCTGTTGTTTAACAGCAGGAGCACTTGGAGCACTAGTGCTACTGTTGCTTCCTTCGTCACCTTCAAAATAAATAAATAAACGTTGTAAACTAGGCTACATATTGTAGGCTAGAAATGGAAAATCAAAATTTCTGGTCAAATTTGGCACAAAAAAAAATACTGTGTCCCCATATGTAAAACAGTGTGCTAGTTTGTCATAAAGATGCTCTTTTAAATATATATTTGTAATTTTTTTTAGAATAGTTTGTATCTATTGTAAGTCTCTTTAGATAAAAGCGTCCGTCTGCCAAATTATTACGTAAATATAAGGGGTGGAACAGTTCAACTTTTTCACGGTTAGGGTTGTTTTCACAGTTTGAGAGTCACTGTTTCGCTACCGTTGTATGTGCTATGTTTATGGAAAAAAACGATACTTTCAAAAAATATATATTTATCATATTATTAAGAATATTCTAACTACAAGCAATAGCACAAAATAAATACAATAGAGTAAAGCTACAAATAAAATAAACTGACTTTCAGGGTTTTTTAGGTAGGTATAGCATAGTTTTTAGGTACATAAATTGAATAAAGAAATCCAATGTAAAACAGCATTGCATTTTGGACTACAAATTAAAGATAAATCTTTATTAAAGTTACAAAAGCTTTTCAATCAAGAGCAGTGAGTGATTTCTTTGTTGTTGCTGTTCTATTAATATAAAGACTGTCACTTTAAAAGAATGCACTGATCCAGTGTTCATATTCGTATTGAACAAGAGTGAATGGTTTGGCCACGGGGTTTTTTTTTTCATCGCTGTTGTTGTAATGTCTGGGAAGCCAGAATGTTCATCCATCAACAGAAACATATATTAACTGAACCCTGTTTGTTTTACGTGTTATTTATAGTAAACCATATTACAGATGCTTTGTCAGATTTAAGTTGAACAGCGTTTCCAGCGCGTGCCGAACCGTGCGTGTGGAGAACCGAACAGTTCGATTTTTTCAGTGAAACCGTCCCACCCCTAGTAAATATAATGTAAATATAATGCTGACCGACCTGCTCCCTTACTGGTGAACATGGCTGGGATTTTGCATCAACTTAATGCGTCTGTGGCCAGGGCTTTTCTCTTTTTTATACGTTCCCGCTCCCTTTGCTTTTACGCTCCATTTTTTGCACGATTTTCTAAGATAAAGCCTCTGGATATAGCCAATTAGGCAGTGCTTCGCTGATGTTGGGTCATGTGGTGGTGTCATTTTCACTCCTCGATCGCCTGATTCGTAGATTCATAAATCCGTCAATTAATTCGCAGTTGCATCCCAGCCTATTGCACGTCAGCCTGATCAACTGCATAGCGGCAGCCGGCAGGCCAGAATGACCATCAGGCCACCGGGAAATGTCCCGATGCTCCTGATGGCCAGTCCGCCCCTGGACATGACAAAAAAACATTTTGGAGTTTTTGGAGACATTATTATTATTATTATTATTATTTTTTTTTTTTTTTTGTAGCCTATTTACAATGCACAAACCAGAAGCAACAATATCTGCAGAGAAGGGTTGGCCATTCTCAAAAAAAAAAAAATAATAATTTTATTTCAATTTTCGTTTTTGTGTTTCAGAGGAAAAATCAGTGTTAAGGCATCTCTCCATTACAGACCGTTCTGAAAGAAGAATTTATGCAAACGTTATAAAATGCTTTAAAAATTTTAACAGAGATGTCTAGAGGGTATTTAATAGATCTGCCTCCCATGTAAGATTTTTCTAGTTACTAGTCGTTCATTTGTCATTATTCAACTAATCGCAGGTTTATATTACATTTACATCTATAATCCATAATGAGCATAAATATATTCCGCGCTCAAGCACATGCATTAAGTTTGCCCCAAAGCACAGGCAGAAGTAGCCTAATAATTGTAAAAAAGGAGACATTTTAATTATTTATTAATAAACAAATGTTTTCTTGTCGGCTGCAAGATGAAATTAACAGTGCTGACTCTCTCCACATGAATGCGCCTTTAAAGAGAAATACAACCTTCACAGATTACATAATGCTTTCATTCTGAATTGATTCGTTTAAAAGACATTTCAAGCTTTCTGCTGATATATTTCTCATGTATGTGAGACACCACAATTTTAAGTTAATTCATTATCAGGAAAAAATTCAAGTGATCTAGAGGGATCCTCCCTGTCCTGCATGCGCATTAATAATTTTCGCACAAACACTTAAATATGAATAATTATTCACATTTTGCATATGCATTAAAACGTAAATTATTTTTTACATGCAATTATCCAAAATAAAACCAAACAAGATTTGTAATGAAGATAAAAAACAAATAAGAATAAATGCTGCGCATGCATCACTCGCGCGCGCCGCACAAATCTTGCACTGACATTTTACACACCTGCATTTAAATGCGGCTGCAATTTTTATATATTTATTTTTTAACTTAAATTCTATATAAGCAAGTAACGGCGGCTCCCTTTAAAATCACTGAAGTTGTCTATTAATGAAGCTCTTTTTTTACATCATTTGCACTTTGGTGATTATAATGAGAGAACTTGAGTTTAATCTTGAGGACGTTTTATTAATCCTTCCATTCTTTAGAATTTCAATGATTTAGCTAAATCGTGCAGGTTTAATTTATTCGTTTCTTGTTTTAATTAGGCCTAAATAATGGGAACGAAATTATACAGTGCCTCACGTTTTACGAAAATAAAGAAAAATAATTTATAAAACACGCAACAATTTCTTAATCAGTGTAAAGACAAATATATTTTCCCAAGAAGTTGTCTGTCAAAATAAAGGACAGGTAATGAATAACAAAAATGCATGTTGTTTTATTAAAGGAATTTTAAAATATAAAAATTAAAATATAGGCCTAATATATGAAAATATTGACATTTTGCATATAAATCCATGTAGGCTAGCTCACTAAAATAGGCTACCACTTTTAATGCTCTGATGCAAAGTAAACCACAATTTATTTTGAATAATATAACACATAATTCATATTATAAAAATAATACTGCACACCTATTAAATGTGTCAAATCTAAAATATGGTGTAATACTGTGTAGCTTAGAGAAAATATAAACACAGGCACAGGCTTGACATTTATCCTGCTTGAATTTGTTCTAAGAAACACACATAACTTCATAAGTACCAAACTTTCATCTGTGAATATTAAAATATTTTAACCATAGTGTTTTTCTTTCATTTTCCCTGACTGCAGCCGTCAAATGAAACACATCAGCGAGGCAAAACTGACGTCTATTTGCGAAAATGTGCTTTGATGCGCTTGCAAAAAAACTTAACATTAAAAAACCAATCACAAATAAAAAGCCTCAAATAAACTTATAACAAACCACATCTGACAAACAATCAACACCTTTTATTTCAACCTACGTGGTGGTCATGACTGCAAATAAATTGCCAGTAATCCAAGTCTAGTGGCTGCCGACTCACTGCATACTGCAGTTTGGAGAGCAGTCTCTCCCATCACCAAACGCGCCCCAATTCAACCCTGGTGTCATCATTGTGCCCCACTGACCTACAAAATAACAGTTTCTTCAATTAGTTATTTAGTGTTTTGTATTCATTTCATAAGACTTTGCATGATATTTTTTGAGTACACATAGAATATGAAAAAGACCAGCTTAAAGTCAGGGGTACTCATTCAGAGGCCAAGCGGGCCACATTTAAACTACATAAAATGCGAAGGGCCACAAATTACAATTTGCAACATCAGACTTCAAAACAATATTTGCAGATTCACTGATTTAGAAATCGTTAGTTACTTATCTAAGTATCAAACAGTGTGTTGAACAAAACTCAAAACTAAAAACATTCTTGAGCTAATATAGTTCACAAATTTCTTTAGAAATAAGTATTATTTTTAATATTTATATTAAACTATATTGTATCAATATTTTATTTTTAAAATAAATATCACTATCCTTCCACCATAATTCTGAAAAAAGACAACCTAAACAAAAGGTAAATTTACTGGAGTTTCTACAAAAAAAATTGCTGCAGTCTATTTTATAGAATACAATATTCAACGAATTGATTAAAAAAATTAAACAAATGATTGATAACCTCATGACTTGCTCATAAAGACTTCACTTGTTTTTCCTTCCTGAATCAATGTTTTTTGAACTAATCTCTGCTTAAGTCACTTGTCTCCACCTGTTGGCATAATGGTTTAATTAATATATATATATATATATATAATATATATATATATATATATATATATATATATATATATATATATATATATAGCTGAATCCAGAGGCGTTTCTAGGATTTCAAAAACATCTGGGGCCGAGGCCGAAACATTCAGGGGCTAATTAGGGGGGGGGGGGGAAAAGCAAGAAATACGTGTTTTGGGATGAACTTTTTTATGTAATATAGTATAATAATAAACACAAATTAACAAATATAGTATGCAACTTTATACAATTTCATTCAGTCTTTTTTCTGACTCCTCCCATCATTTCACAGTCTCGTTACTAAAAAGGTGTTCATTAAATTAATTACTTTTTCTCTCACACACAGATAGGCTACTCCACACAATATTTTCTCTTTTACAGCTTGTGTGTGAAACAGTGCCATGCAGGACTTTTTTTTTTTAATATTTTTAATTACACATTTTTCACAATCATCTATATTATACTTCGACCTCTTATTTTCGTTTCTTCATTTATGCTAGTATTACTGTCTCATTCTTTTTTTTCTTTTTTTACAGCCTCTCCTCCCTTCTCTTATTGTTCTCTCATTTCTCATAACTCATCTGTCCTAGCTGCTTGTATCTTGTCTACTTCATGCTCTTGGTGACATTTTTATCCTTCTTTATGATTCTTCAATCTATCTTTCTGTGTTCTCTAGCCTATTTCTTGGAGGGTGGAATCATCAGAGTGTATCTCCGAGACTTGACTTGAGCAAAATGGTCAATTACCATGCTACTATTTATAGTGCTGAGAATTCCTTTTTCAACTGATAGAATAGCCAAATGATTGAGTCTCTTCTGGCCCATTGTTCGCCTAAGCCATGTATGTAGACGATGCAATGCACTAAATGACCGCTCACAGCTGGAACTGCTGACAGGTATTGTAAGCGCTGCTTGAAAAACCAAGCTCAGGGTAGGAAACATGTCGGGATCAAGAAGTCTGTAAGCACTGGCCATGTCATAGACAGCACCCTCTTTCTTCTTTTTTGCCAGGAACTGTTTCGCTACCAGAATTTCCTCTTTACAAAGTTGGATTTTGTAATGTGTTGCAATGAGGTTTAAAGATTCCTCACTGAGAAAGTCATCAGCTGCTGGATTGCAAGCTTGAATGACCTTCATGAGCTTTACCCCAACACCAGAAAATCTGTTGCTCACCTCACTTATCATGCGGTCAAGACATGGATACAAAAGATGATGTTTAAGTTGGTTGCCAGTATCACACGGAGCCCTAGTGCCCAAAGTGGAATCCACTGTGTAATCATCCATCCGCCTCTGCTTACGGCGGGGACCAGACAGGATCTCTGCGTGCAATGCACGTACGCAAATTATTTTTGTCTCTTTGTAGAGCTGTTCTGCTGTTTCTTCACTGCTTCGCATTAAGGTCAGTTTTTCAAGAACAGCATCTTTGTAGAGTGTAGCTTGTGCCAGGTCCACAGATTCTTTCTGGAGATACTTATGGAGCCCCTCTGTAGCAGATAGCAAACTCTTGAACATTACAAGCATGTACACACTTGAAAACTTGGACAGTTTTGACAGCAGCCCAATTGCTATGGGTGTAGCAACTTTTTCCAGGCATCTTAACAAAGCAGTCAGATTTTCAAGCACAGCTTTTACTGAGTTGAGCTGGCATTCCCACCTAGTTCTAGAGAGCTGGACAAATTCACTGTTCTCTAAACCTAGTTGTTTCTGTGTGTCATGAAATGCTTGATGATTGACCATTGATGCACTAAAGAAAGGAATACACATTCCCTGATGTTTCAAAAAAGTCATCTGCCTCTGGTACAGCCCTACAAGTGTGACAAAGTACCAAATTCAGTTCATGGGCATAACAATGCACGTAATCTGCTTCAGGGTGCTTCTCACGGAAACGAGCTTGAACTCCACCAACTTCACCTTTCATTACTGAAGCCCCATCATAGGTTTGAGCCACACAGAGGACATCATTCAAACCTCTCGATCTTATCATGCATTCAATTGCATCGGTGATTGACTCTGCTTTGAAACTGTTGAGGCTGGACAGTTCAATGAAGTGCTCTTTTACTGTGCCTTTAGCTGTGACATAACGTACACATACAGCAAGCTGCTCAACATGGCCATCCCTTGCTTCATCGGCCATAACTGCAAACATTTTTGCTTTTTTTACCTCTTCAACTATGCAGGCAGTTATTTCTTCTGCACAGCACTCAATCATATCATTTTGCGAAGATGGGCAGAGATAAGTAGCATTTGAAGGTGGTTTGTAGCTTTGAAGGAAAGGATCAAATTGCTCCAGGAGTTTCATTAACTCGAAAAAGTTTCCCTGATTTCCACTAGACTCTGCTTCTTCATGTCCACGAAAAGAAATACCTTGCTTCCCTAGAAAGCTGGTCACCAGCAAACAATTCTGCGCAAATATTCGCGTCTCTCAACAATGTCACCAATTTGTGCCACGTTCATTTTCTCAACAACACTGCCTTCTATTAAACTGGCTTTATAATTCTTCCAAGCAAGCACTGAAGCCTTGTGCCCTAAACTTGCTTCATGCTCTCTGAAACTATCCAGAGCTCATTTCCAGTTTGAAAAGCCTCCAGTGCTGATCAGAGAATCTTTATTATTTCGTGCTGGATGCTTTCCATGTATTCTGCAAGCATAGCAAAATGTTTCATCTCTGTTAACAGAGTACTCCAGCCATTCAAAAGAATCAAACCATCTCTGCTGAAAGGATCTTTTTTGGAGACCAAATCTGGTGACTGGATAATTTTTGAGATTAACTTGCTTTGGTCCTGATTGCAAAGTCCCTAAATCATCGTCTTTCTCACTGCCTTCTATGCCTAGCTGCTTGCTTGCTCTCTCTAACTCATCTGCAATACAAAAGTAAAATACACAGAATAATGCATTCATATGTAAACAGCTAATTTCTGACAACAAAAATGCTATATTATGCATAGTTTAAGATAGTCCTACTTTAATACATTAAAATAAACAAAACTTTACACATACACACACGCGCACACACACACACACACACCACTCACACACACACACACACACACACACACACACACACACACACACACACACACACTGTACCAGTGTCCAATTCTAACTGATCTTGTTGCAGCTCATCTCTAATGCCATCTATGCCACTGCTGCCACTGCTATCTGGAAAGTATGAAATAAAGTTAATAAAGAAATAATCATTAAAAATATACTCTGTATGTATGTATATATTTGTTTATTTATGTGTATGTATTTATGTAGTCTTTGATCATATCTAAAATATATATCCAAATGCAAAACCAAATAAAAGTAACTATGTTTGAAAGGTTTTCAGCATAGAGACATAAGTACACAGAGTACTACAGACATCTAGTGGTTAAACTTTGACATTACACTTGATTTTCTTAATTTATTTGCACTAAATATGACTAATCTAACAATTTTTTTTTTGAGATTTTTAAATACATTTGCTCTATTTTTTAACTTATATACTGCATTAGTTGAATAATAGAAAGTCATGTTCAGTCTGTAATTCCTTAGTGCTTTAACAGTTTATATTTTATTTAGATCTATCTTTAGGCCTATTTAATTTAAGGTGTCTGTGTGTCTTGGGTATAGAATTTTATTACGAACAATATTCAAAAGGATAATATATGTCAGAGGTTTTCATAATCAAAGACACTGGACCTCACTTCAGACTCAAAATTTGTTAGCCTACTTTTATCAACTGTGTTAAATTCTAAAGTTATTATCTGAATAATAACATTTAAGATTCAACTTTTTGAAATTATTGAGAATAATGGAACAAAACAGTGCTGGTTCCATATTAAAAGAACAGAACATAGCAATTTGACATTAAAATAATCTTTGTACTATGGCATAATCTTTGATACAGAACGTTAATTACAGGGCAAAGAGATATATAAATGAAGAGGAACAGTAAATATACAACAATAGTTATAATATATACAAAGTTAAATAAAAATAATAAACCATCAGTGAATGGGCTTAAGGACTGCCGTGGACAGCTGACTCCTAAAGTTTTTAATATTCTTTATATTCTGTGTGGTGGTCAGTTCACACTGATAGAAATGAATCTTTTCCAATAAGTTTAAATTGATTACATTTTATGGGAAATTTTACCTTTATAAAGCCATTTTTTTTTCTAAAAGTCCATTGTTATATTTTGAGTCAAATTCTTAGATTTAACCAGTGAATTAGAATAATAAGACATTTGGGCTGTTACCAAGTAAATGAAATCAACACAGAAGCTGCATCTGAAATGGCATTTAGATGTATTTACACACTGTTTAATGCAAGACATGAATGCATTTAACCTATAAATACAAATGCATAAAATAATGTTTTTGATATATTAAACATAAAACGTTGAATACTGATATTTGAAATTATTTAAATTATAAAATATACTTTAAATGTGAAATTAAAATCGCCAGTAGGTGGCACCAAGTTCCTGTTAATAAGTGAGTCATTGCCGCTGGACTGAATCATTTAAACGGTTGATTCATTCAGGAACTAAACACCTCCATGTTGCTCAGAGACGCAAAACTGTGCTGTTGCTGTATTTGGAATTATTTTTGATGCAAAAATAGGAAATATGGTGTTTAAAATGTGTTTATTATATGTCTGTTATTTAACTTATTGTTTATTGAACTGTTGTAAAAAATCAATATCACATTTTTAATCATGGTAATATTTGGAGAAAAACGGCATCACTCTTAGACGTTTCTCAGCTAGCTACTGCTGTTTCACATATAGCCTACATAGGTGTTTCTTTTTCTTATTATTGTTATTATTATTATAAGTTGTTTATAGTGATTGTCTATTTTAAAATGTCTAAAACTTTAAATATCCTAAACATCATGTGGATGAAAACACTAACAAGAGCTCCTTTAGCTAGTCCCTCTCTGGCTCTGTGCCAAAAACTGATCAGAACTCTTAAAAAATAATAATAATAATAATAATAATAAAAAGACTTGCCAAGTCACAGGGCTGCAAGTCCAAATCAAGTCATTGTTGTCAAAGTCTAAGTCAAGTCGCAAGTTTTACTTTGATTATATTGAGATCAAAGTCATAAAGTCTTCAGATGGTTTGTAGAATATATTATTATTTGAATATGCGTGTTTGTTTTTTTTGTTTTGTTTTTTAATAGTATAAAAAAAAGCTAAAGGTACCTTTCTCTTCGTGTTCTGCCAAAAAGAAAGAATAGTAGTTTGATTCTTTTTTTGTGTCGCCATTGTCTTGATCTGTCGTCCACACTGTGCTACACTGACCGTTGTTTTCTGACCGTTTAAATTTTTTTAAAATAGCTGTCACGCTCAAGGGCTTTAAAATAGTTTAGGATTAAGTCACGTGGTGCGTGAGTGCGTGAGTGTATGCGTGTGCGGAGAGAGATGCCAGTCAAAATCGCGTACTGTAAATGGCGACAGTGGCCAACTAAAACGATCAACATTTACTATCACATTTCATCTGAACTCCTTGGCAAAATGCCTGAGACTTAAGGGACAAAAAGATTAAAATCACACTCGGCTCTAGACCCCAAAATTTATACCCATAGACACCCCCCTCTCCCACCAGTGACAAATCCTGTCATTTATGAACGAGATTGCGTGGCGTGGGTGATTGAATCTGTTGGCGATCTGGCTATTTATTTAAATATCCAACAATATACAATAAACATACGACATGACAATGTACAGTTAAGTTGTGTTCTTCAAGCCATCTTTGTGTATTTTCTAAATAATAAAGTATATTTATAATCCAGTGCTAATGGAAAATAGTCTTTATTACCGTATAGAATATATTACCTGCCTCGTTATGGGACAAAAAACCCGCACATCAGCTCACAAAATGAAGTTATTTTACAAACACTCAACTAATAGTAATCGCATGTAGTTAACAAAAACAACACACATTTTTAATGTTAGTGAAATAAAAGGAAACAATCAACTTTACATACCTGGAATCCACCCGAAGGGCCTGCGCTCTGCCATGTTGACTTTCGAACCTGTTTTGCGAATCTACGTCTCCAGCTAATGACGTGGCTTCACGGGGAGGGGGCGGCGTGCCCCGAGGCCCACTGAACACACGCCCCAGGTTTCTTTGAGTTCTTAAGGCCATGAAGTGAAAATAACACACACATCACCTAACAAAGAAAAGTGAAGCGCAAAAGGGGAAAACGGTATCGCGCAGCTCATGCTTGACTGAAAACGCAAAAAAAATGGTGAGCGTTGCAAATGAATTAGCCAGGAGTTAGCATGGAAAATAGTGTTGCAGAGATAAAAATAGAATCAAAAAAAGTTCATAAAAATCTTCTTTTACAACTGTCATTTTTTATTTTCGCAGTGAATATATCTTAATTTTTGCAATTACTTTATTTCTATTTGCAAAACTTTTTTTTTTTTGCTCAAGACCTTATTTTTTATCTTGCAATATTTTATTTTGGTTGCAAAACTCTTTTTTTTATTATTTTTTTACTAAAACAAAAACTTTTTTTTTTTTTTTTTTGCAAAACTTGCATATATATGTGCCATTATATTGACTCCATAGACCAGTCTCTGTTTTTCAGTTCCTCAGGTTCAGCCAACAGGCGGATGTGAGAAACAGTTTGTCTTCCTAGGAACTCGACAGCTGCGTATGAAATTGCATCATATGCTTTTCAAAACTGCCCCAACCTCTTCTTCGACCAACGTCCTTTTTGACTCTGACTTTTTGTGACCTAACAAAAATAAACATTAGATTAAATGTAAATTGCCTAAATTACAAGGCAAAATTCAGTCAAAGCCAGAGAGAACAAAGAAGTCCCCATACTGCTGCCGCAGGGCCACAGCATTCACTGCAAAATCAATTCGCGCGAAAACTACCGCCAGGTGGCACAAGGGACGGATTTTGCAAACTGACTGAAATTGTAAAATGTTGGTTTTTGTAAACTGAAGATAAAATGAAGTAAACACAACAATAACATTGCTTAGTATACACATTGTAACATCCTTAAAAACCATTAGAAAATTTACCAGTGAGTTAATTTCAAAAAAATGTGGAATAGACTTAGGCTACAGTCTATGGCAACAAAAAAAATTAAAAGAAAGACCTTTTACACAAAGGCTCTTACTGCATTGTGTGTTATTGAAACAGTAGTTTTATATATATATATATATATATATATATATATAAACATAAAAGCTAAATGTTTTCATTTTGGTTCATTCTTGGTTTAAAAAAATAAATAATCCTTTAGGAGCAGAGTGAAAGGAGAGCACACGGTCCAGCATTTAGAAATAATTTCTTATTAAAATCTTGATTTTTCAAAACTGTTAAAACTTTGCATTTTTGGAATATACCTTTACTGTTGCGGACCAAAAATTTAGTAATTTTCTGTTTTCAACTGTTTGATCGCGCATGAGTGGTGCCTCAAAGTTGCCACATATGAAATCATTGGAAATAACCCATTTGAAACACCGCAGCCATTCACCGTGCCTTTTCGGCATGAGCAGCGGTCTTCTTTGGGGGAGTTTTGCTCATTATTAGTGCCATTTTTTTTTCCGTCATACTGAAAAATTACTTTAAGAAACAAAAAAAAAAAAAAAAAAGCCTTCCCCCTGTGGTGGCTTCTGCCATGTCTATGAAGAATCACTTCTCGAAGTCCTTGGGGTTTTTGATGCCAGAATTTAGATTTTATTTTCAGAAGAGACAATAAAACCGAGAAAGTTCTGCCGAGAAAACCAGGTCTGTCGAGGGGTTCTGTGTCGGTTCTCTATTTTTATACAGTGGCTTCCACAAAGGGGAGAGCGTGCCCATGTTCAAAAATACATTTCATAAATTATGGTTTCGTTTATCAACTATTTTTACCTACATTTCATCATAATAAGAAATTATGGTTCTGTTTATCACCTACATATTGTACCTTTTTTGGCTGTGTCTTCAGCATAGACTGTAAAAAAAATTATGGGACTGTTAGTGTCCGTGACGTCACCCATAGGACTCCTCAATAGCGGTTTTTTGAAGGCTCAAAGTGGTTGCAGAGTGTCGGGCGGTCGCCATCTTGGCAGCGGCGTTCCCCACCGCGCGACTCTCCCGGGAAAATCGAGAATGGGCAAAAAGGCGGGAGCTGGTTGCTGAAAACCCCACGCACCCCTAGCACGGGACGGGCATTGTCAGCCAGCGGGCAACTCCACCTGTCACTGCAAGTGGAGACCCACGGAAAAGAAGAAAATTATATTATGCGAGAAAGCTTTAAGGCTTAATATAAATTTAAAACGGGATAAGTTTATAAAAAAAAATTCACCCCCCTCACAGTTGTCATGAAGGGCACAAAATTAGCTATATATGACCGAAAAAATCATTTTTGAACCAGGCTGTTAACATTAACATGTTTTTTGCTGCTGTAAAGTGTGGGGCATTTTAACATGGGGAGTTTTCTATGGGACTGGGACTCCCTTCTGCAGCCAGCCTCAAGCGGCCAGTCGGATGAATTGGCAGTTTTTAGTCACTTCCTTATTGGTCTTCACGAGAGAAGAGCGGGAGGTTGCCGCTCCGGTTCTTCAGCCTGCTTTTAGAATGGTAGAATTTTATTTTAAGAGAAACGAGATAGCCTAATCATAATATTCCTTATAATGTCAAAACAGAATATGAAACTTTACCCATATAGCATATTTTGTAATGTCTGCATCAAGGAGGTCTCATCATAGTATTTTTTCTAATGTCCAACTAGAGTGTGCTACGCACCATCCACCATATACTGTACCCCTGCACTGTCTGCACATTCACATTCTCATGCAGGCATTTTACACACACAGGCAAATACATGATTAAAATAAATAGTAGGAATAACTTGGGATTCATAACATGGCTAGATTTACATTGATTATACTCGATTAGTTCACATTTTGGACAAATAAAAACATCTTCTTTACATGTAATCTGACCTATTGCAGTCCACAGTGCAGGCAACAGATTTGTAACAACATAAGAGCTGCTGGCCAGGAGCGCTTATGGAATTTTGGAGAGCGCCATTGTTTTGGCAAAAAAAGTGTTTTGTTTTTCCTGTTGCGAATCAAACACGCTATATATAAATCTCACTGATTGTGCAAGGATGCAGTGGGGGAAACTGAAAATGGGTCTTGCTTGAAAGAAGAGATCCTAATCTAAAACATAATATAGAGTATATAGGATATTTTTGTGGCTGTTTGCAGCTGACTTAAGCAGTGGTACGAGTAGGAATGAGACCCATAACGAAAAATTTGCTCTCAGGGAGTACAAATTTCACATCGTGGATTTTCGGTATTTGAAGATCATTCGATCTGTGATTGTCACATGATGAAAAATTAATCTACATAGTCCAAATTCCTGAGAATGAGAGCTGTCCTGTAATATATGACTTGGACTGTTTTGTGAAAAATATATAAAAAATACACATTCTTCAGAAAACTATTTTGCAATTGTTAGGTGGAAAATTGTGGTGTGTGGGATGAAAAGGCTTAGATTTTAGCTTAATTTTAACTGTTTTTATGATGAATCATTAACAACAACCAAAAGTTTATGGTATTTTTTGAAAAGAAAGACACTCCAATTTCAAAATGAAACCTACCATATATGGGCTGGTACCAATATAAGTAAGGGGGGGGGCTATGTAAATGAAGCATAAACATTGTTTTTTAATTAGCAAACCAACTCAAAATGAAAACAATTCCCTGCGTCTCTTTACAATGGGGAGTTAAACAGAAAAAGTCACAGGGATCATGAAACATGAATTTTCATGTAAAGTAAAATAAATGAATTAAAATAAAAAAATGAAACTCTATCCCCACTCTTTTCTCCCCAACATAATGAGCCCGCTGAACTCACAAAGTGGATACATTTGTTTCTGAAGGGAGGAATGCGCCCCCGAGCTACAATAAATGTGTCTGTGTTCGCGCCAATCATTCATGATCCAGTCTCATCTACAGAAGAAGTGAGTATAAATAGTTGTGTAATGAATCTTTGCAAATCGCCATTCCTACTAATGTGCCGATGGGCTAATTAGCCAATTTCACGATGAATGGCGGCTAAAGTAAACAGTCCTTCAGAAAGCAGCTCAGAAGAAAGGGGGGGGCAGGGGAATCAGCAGAGCTCATTAAAACAAATTAAAAGGAAAATGCTAGAAAACAGGCATGATCTGAAAAGAGGGCTGTTTTTTGAACAGGTAAAAAAAAAGTTTTTGTTATACACTACCATTGGAGAAATTTTTTACCAAAACTATGTTACAGACTTTTTCATTAAGAAAAACACGAATCATATCAACTTGTGGAAAACTGGGGGGCAATCCTATGACCCCTTTTAAGGTCTGAAAAAAAATAGGAATATGGTTACCATATGTGGTTTTTTGTATGCCAGAATAGTTTTTACACTACTAGGGGGGTTTCAATTCTGTCATTGTTTGGGAAAGGGGGAGGATGTTGTGATATCTGATTGGCAAAGAATCGCTACTGAGTGAGCCATGCTGCTAGGTATGGGGGGGGGGGGGAAATTCCCAATAAAGTCAGTTTTACGTACCTGGCTGGTGATCAGTGTCTCTATAAACAGCAACACAACAGCAACCAACATATTATACATGGGCCGTGTGGAAACATATTGAGTTGGATTTGTGGCCACAAGCTAGAAAAGGTTGAACTGACTGCTATAGACCAATCTCTCAGTTAATGTTTGTTTTACTATTACTCTCATTTTTAATTAAAAATTCTCTAAGAAAAAAAAGTTTTCGCTGGGCTTTAGATTTTTTTGGCTGTAGGTAAAGGACCATAATATTATTTTGGTGCTGCTTGCATCTGAGTGTAGCCTTTGACCTGATTGATCATAACAGGCTTTTTATATTTGTTTTTTTAATAAAATATAGTTTTTGTCATTTGTGCCTTCTAGCAAAAAACCAAACCCTTTATATCAAACGCAGGCTCTAAAATAGTTATTATTTATTGTAATTATCTTTATTTTAGCATTTCTGCTGCTTCTCTAGTTTGATTACAATCAGTGCAGAATGCTTCAGTGAGGCTGTTTAAGGGATAGTTCACCCAAAAATTGAAATTCTGACATAATTTACTCACGCCTCATGTCGTTCCAAACCCTGTATAACATCTTAACATCTTGCTGGGAGAATAAACATTTACAGCCGGCACAACATCTGCTACGAATAGTACTGCTCAGCGACTATTACAGCTGAGTTTCTTCACTCCCATGACATCCCGGCAGATATAGCCAGAAGCCCAGACTCTCCGTGGACAATCATCCACGCAGAAAGGAGTCGTAGGAGCACACCGGCAGAGGAAAGCAGAAGCGAGGCTGCAGGGTCTGGTGTGCAAGCCAGGCTAAGGAAGCAGTCACACAAGCCGCCGCTTCCCGAGCATTTTCTTACGAATGCAAGATCCCTCGCTAATAAAATGGATGAACTGAGACTACTAGTGGCTACAAACACCATGTGAAGAACAGCTGTCTCTGCTCGTCACGAAACCTGGCTCAATTCAGCCATTCCAGACACGGGGTGCTATCGAGAACTAGCCGGCCGCACTGTATGACATGAACCACAGACTGCATGACAGAAAACCCAGACTAAAGTAAGAACAGAGGAGTGGGGCTTATGCATTTACCTAAACAACAAATGGGTTACTAATACCAAGATAGTAAGCATCACTGCTCCCAGATCTGGAGTATGGTGACTGTTAAATGCCAGGCCCATATATCTAGCCAGAGAACATACTGTCGTCATGTTAACAGCTGTATATCTACGCACCAGATGCTAATGCTAGCTCGGCCCTTGGTATTTACATGACACTATTAGCACCCACAGCGCATGTATCCTGAGGCTGTTCACATAATCACAGAGGACTTTAACCAGCTAATCTAAAGGCAGTGCTCCCTGAAACTCCACCATGCATGATAAGTGTGCCACCAGGGGAGCAAATATACTGGACACAGGTTTATTCTAACATCAGGATGGGCTTTAGGGGCAAACCATTACAATCATCTGGGCCTGACAGACCATATGTCCTGAACTTAGAATTCCAGCATATACTCCCTGAGTAAAAAGAGCTCCTACATAACCAAAACTGTAAAAACCTGGCCTGAAGGTGCTTCCCAACAGCTGCAGGACTGCTTTGAGTCAACAGACTGGGAGGTTTTTGAACACCAGAACCTGGAGCGGTACACATAAGCATTCCTGGGAGACAGATACTGTCACTGTCGACATATCCATCCTGGTATATCCCAACACTGACCTAGAACGCTGTTTTGACCTAGAACGCTGTACTAAGCCTTGATGGCTGCTCTGTCCAATTCTTTTGTCATCAGTTAGGAACCTAGGTGTGGGCTATTGATTAGCAACCTTTCTTAGAAAGCCATGTTTTCTAAGCATTTGTAAACTGCATTTTTCCATCTCAAAAAATATATCTAAATTACGGCCTATGTCTCTCAATGTCAAATGCAGAAATGTTAATCCATAGCGTGTTTATGAACCTCAGGTTAGACTAAATTGTAATGCTCTATGTGTGGTTGTTTCTGGCACACTTAGCAAACAAACTCCAGTTATCCAAAATCAGCAGCCTAGAGTTCGTACTAGAACCAGGAAGTATGAATCATATTAGCCCGGTCCTGTCAACACTTGAAGCACTGGCTCCCGATCAAACAACGTATAGTTTTAAAATCTTGCTTATTACTTATAAAGCCCTGAATGGTTTAGCACCTCAGTATTTGCAACACGAGCTCTTGTTACATTATAGTCCTCCATGTCCGCTCTGTTCTCAAAACTCTGGCAATTTGATAATACCTAAATATCAAAGTCAAACTGCGGGTGGCAGATCCTTTCTCCTATTTACGCCCCAAACTCTGGACATAACCTAGCCTAACCTTGTTTTCGGAGGCATGACACAACCTCTTGCAGTTTAAATCTAGATTAAAGATCCCATCTTCTCGTTAAACCTGTCTTACACAATACCATACTAATACACTTCTACTATCCAAATCCGTTAAAGGATTTTTAGGCTGCATTAATTAGGTAAACGAACCGGGAACAAACTTCCCATAACACCCAATGTACTTGCCTACACAAATCGTTCGAAGAATGGCAATCTACCACTCAGCATTAGTCTGTTTTCTCTCTTATGTCCAAGGTCAGCGTAGCCACCGATTCCAGTTCTGTATCCAAGTCAGAGGGTACGTACTGCAGTCCACCCGGATCCAGTATGCCTATCCAGCCCAGATGGTGGATCAGCACCAAACATTACCTCTACAGCCCTGAAAGACAGCGGAGACCAGGACCAGAGTGCCCAGAATACAGATCCCCTGTAAAGACGCTTGTCCTTAGACGACCACCAGGACAAGACCACAGAAACATGATGATTCTTCTGCACAATCTGACGTTTTCTGCAGCCTGGAATTGAACTGCTGTTTCGTCTGGTCATAGGAGAACTGGCCCCCCAACTGAGCCTGGTTTTCTCCCAAGGTTTTTTTTCTCCATTCTGCTCACTAATGGAGTTTTGGGTTCCTTGCCGCTGTCGCCTCCTGGCTTGCTTAGTTGGGGACACTTCATTTACAGCGATATCGTTGACTTGATTGCAAATATATTGCGACAGATTACTATTTAAAACTGAACTGACTGCATGATGACATCACTGAATTCAATGATGAACTGCCTTTAACTGTCATTTTTGCATTATTGACACTGTTTCCTAATTAATTGTTGTTCAGGATGCTTTGACGCAATCTTTTTTGTTTAAAGCGCTATATAAATAAAGATTACATTGACTTGACTTGAACTTGACAACAAAGCCCTGGGGATGACAAAAAATGTGGCTGCGCCTGCTCATGTGTGCTATCAGTGGTTGCCAGAGCTGATCTGAAGAGAGGGGTTCAGAGAGGCAAGGCTGGCCCAGAGGATGAGGATTGAGGACTACTTCCAGAGTAACAACCCAGGCAGGACCCAAGCAAGCCTCTTGGCCAGCGACGGTGACACCTACTGGCGGAGGAGCGAACACTTCTTCGCCTGCTTCGAGTTGGAGCCAACAGGGATCGCAACAAAACACAAATCCACCGCCGACACAGGCAAATCCTCATGGTGGTGGAGGAGCATGAGGTTGAGGGCACATTGAGGGCCGTAAACACGAGGAAGGCAAGCTATGGGTCCTAATGGTGTTTCGGGCCAGGTGCTGAGGGACGTGCGGGTACAACTGGCAGGGTCTTCACAAGATCTTTAACCAGTCCTCTCTCAGGCTTTTTTCCATCCTGCCTGAAAGGACCTCCACAAATCAAATCTCCCCAACCCAAAGAAGAACACCTCAGCTGTCTGAATGACTACCGCCGATCTGTTGCACTCACACCTCATCATTACGAAGTGCTCTGAGAAGCATGGTCCGGCACACCACATAGCCTCCGACCCGCTTCGTTTTTACAGTTTGCCTATAGAGCCAACAGGTCCAGGGAGGACGCCATTGCCGGGGGCTCTCCACTCGGTTCTATGTCACCTGGAGCAGGGGAGCTAAGCCACGGCCTGTGATTTTAGCTCGGCATTTAACATCATTTTTTCCTCGACGGGATTGGTGCCCAAAAACTGCGATCTGGAAATATTTTTACGTCTCTTGGGTTTTGAGACTTTTTTCTGTTTGCCCACAGAAGGTGAGGGTGGCCCCCCCCCCCTTTATGCCTAAGCCTCAGCACCAGCTGCCCCCGGGGCTGTTTGCTGAGTCCCCACCCCTATACACCCATGCCCACACCCCCACCAGCTCCAGCAACACCATCATCGAGTTTGTTGATGATACCACCATGGTGGGATTGACCTCTGGGGGGAGATGAGTCCACATACCAGGACGAGGTAAACAGGCCAGTGGTGAAAAAAACAACCGGCCCCCCTGAACATTACCAAGCCCAAAGGGAAACCCGATTATGACTGTAGGAGGAAGAAAATGGACATTCAGTCATTGTTTATCAATGGGGACTGTGTGAGTGGATTTCCCAACTTCAGATTCTGGGCGTTCCCTTGAATGACCAAACTGGAGCACCAACACCCCCGGGTACCATCAAGAAGCACCCCCCAGAGACTGTACTTTGAGAACTCTTAGGAAAAATCAACTTACACAAAAAAACCGTTTGTCCTTTCTCCCGCTGTTCCCAGAAAGCATTCTCGATCCCGCATCTGTGTGTTGGTTTTAGTGCTGCACAAGTGCAGAGAGGAAGGCACCCAGAGGTGGTAAAATGGCCCAAAAGTTTATTTGCCCCCTCCCCCCGGAAGACCGGAATTCCCACTGTCCCGGAAGGGCCAAAAAATATTCTAGATCCATCCACCCCGACACATTCACTTTGAACTCCTGCACTCAGGAAAATGGAAACAATGGAAACTCGGACTAAAGATTTAAAAAACTGAGCCATAACTGTCCCGAACCCGCGAAGATTAAACACTTAGAAATTTATCTACTGTACAT
>NC_056575.1:25365598-25406162 GCF_018340385.1 Cyprinus carpio | reverse complement strand
TGTGTGCCATTCTTCGGGACTCTCCATTCAGCCTTCAGCTGGACGAGGACAACCTCATCTGACAGAAACAACGCTCTGCTGATGGGATATGTCCGTTATAGGGGCCTACAACAGTGATGAGATGGCAGAGGAATTTTTGTTTTCCAAAATATATGGAAACCGACACCAAGGGCCACACCATTTTTAAAGCACTTTCTTCGTATCTACAGGAGAAGTCAATCCCCAATCACTAACATCCTCGCATGCGCCACTGATGGTGCCCCCTCTATGGTTGGCGGGTACAGTGGTTTCACCGCTCTGCTGAAGGAGCAGGTGCTGCATATCCTCACAGTCCAGCTGCGTCTTGCACCACTACAACCTTGTGGCCAAATCTATCAGTCAGTTCTCCACAAGTCTCTCGATTGTCCGCAGTCAAGGCAATAAACAAATAAAAGCCCATGCCCTGAATGACAGACTGTTTCGACAGCTGTGTCAGGAAAATGAAGAGACTTTTGAACATCTTCTTCTGCATACAGAAATCCGCTGGCTCTCAAAAGGTAAACTGCCTTGCTCGTTTTTGTGAGCTGTTTGACAGCATAGTTGAATTCCTGGAGGAGGTTGATGCAGCTCTCGGAGAAAGGGTGTTTTTTTGATCCAGCCGCTGGACATCATGTACCTCTCAGATTTTTTTAGAAAAAATGAATGAAGTCACTCTAAAGCTTAAAGGAAACGAAAGTCACTCTGGTCAAATGCAAGGCGGTCATCCACAGTCTCACATCCAGGCTAGATCTGTATAGGCAGAGTATAGGCAGGAGGCAGTTTGCTCATTTCCACAGCTGGCTGGTTATTTAAAAAACAATACTAAAATATCTAAATTATAATGTGTGTGTGTGTGTGTGTTGTGCGCGCGCGCGGTGGGTGGGTGTAGGTAATTCAATTCAATTCAAGCTTATTTGTATAAGCGCTTTTTACAATACAGATCATTTGCAAAGCAACTTTACAGAAAATTAAGTTTCTACAAGATATTAGTTTCATACAATATTTCTACAACCACTTAGTATTAACTATAAATAGCCTAATATATTTTATTTCCATGAATACTATTGTAATATTGTAATGCATTACCTTTTAAATATAAGGATTTGAATAATAAGCAAAGGAGTTCAAATTTGAAAGTCTTAAAGACAGGGAGGGAAAATTAGATAATAATTTTAACTGTAAAAAGATCTTGTTAAATTTACGATAATTTAATTATGAGCATCAGTGGCGGTAACAAGTCAGCCCCAGGCCCATACACAAAAAATATTTGTAGCCCCCCCAACTCAAACGTTATGTACTCCAACTCGGTTAACTACCTTATTGTTTATTTCTTTAAGTAAATAACGTTATGTCACTATTCACAAAGCTGTTTGACTTTGCTGTATAAATGCTTGGAAATAATATTTAAAATTTTTAAGTCCATTCAATTATTTGTAGCCTGCAAGCCACCCGATAATGGCAATAGCTTTAAGCTCTGTTACTTTTATAACACAAAGTCTCAGTATAAATTCAGTCAGTTTATGATAAATTACAAAAAAGATTTTTTTTTTACACCTTTTAATTTGTAGTGAGATACTATAGCAGTATATTCGCCCTCAGTTCAAGCGGCATGTAAATCAATGATCTTTTCATTTTTAATAGCCTATTTGCAGAATGAAAAAAAAACATGAATAAATATTTGAATGAATGGTGAAAGGAAAAAAAAAACTGAACAATTTTATACAAAAGAATATCTTAAACTAGTGTTTTCTGAGTGGCAATGAAGTTGACTATCCTGACTCACCCTCTCCTCACTGAATGCTGCTTTAGAGAAAGCATCTTTACAGATTACGTAATTAAATTTTTATTTTCGATTCCAAATATTTGTTTTAAAAGGAATTAAAGTATCGATGAGAGTTCAGTTCATTTTTGTAAAGTGCTCCTGACTGAGAAGACATGAAGCGCATCTTGTTTTCTTTTCATTTTACAAAACCACAAGGTTTTGTTGATATTGTGAGTGCACCCCAATTAAAAATAGACCCTTTGCGGTTCCGAAAGAGGTAGTGGCCTATTAGCGCTTACTCTTAACCTTTATGAGCAGAAAAATAAAGGCTATTTTAAGTTTCCACTGTTATTAAGGAAAAGAAAAAAAAAAAATTCAAGTGATCACGTTTGCACCTTTTTGTCCTTCATTATGCGTGCTTTAGCTTCCACTCTCCGCACAAATGATTGGATTTGCGCCTAATTAGTGCAACCTTATCTAGGTTAAATGTTTAAATTAATATGTGAAATGCATGAAGTGTTTTGTATTAATTGATTTATTTTAAGCAAGTCGTATTGATTTGAGAAGTCTACATTTATGAAACATATGCTCAACTCACTGCCGCTAGTCGCTTGGTCGTTACTTTAAAAAAAACCAAACAACAACAACAACAAAAAAAACCTTGAAGTTTTACAACAAAAATGTTCCAAACATATTTTATGGCTGCAACAGCAGCTGTGTAAAGGGACAGAGAGAGCTTTGATTTAAAAAAAAAAAAAAACTTTATTACAAAATATTAACACGTTATCCAGCTAATCAAAAGAAGAGAGAAAGCCCTGTACCGCCCGTATATACAGGGCTCTACTCGTTCCCTTGTTTCAATTAAAAGTTCCTCCTTGGACCTAAGACTGAAATTGAATTCTCTGCAACCCAGCAGTGAAGAAAATGGCAGAAAAACACCAAGCACAGGGCTCACACTAACTTTAAAAGCAATGCAGCCAATTACTTCTAAAGTTAAAAATAATATATAAGTGGTCGTTTGTCCCATTAAATTGTCTCTGTTCTCTGTTGAAATTAAGAAACTCTGTTTAGTTGCTGATTGGCTGTTAGCGAAAAAGTTCCAACATTAAAGTTTGAATTTCAAATGTGTAACTGTTGCTTTCTTAAACATGTATATATAATTTCTACTTCACAAGGTTTTTTTTTTCACTCTCTCTCTGGTAAACTAGTGATAATATACAACGTCCAGTCAAACCAAACTTGTTATTTGGCTTTCAGTGACATGCTTTTTAAAATAATATAATAATAATAATAACAATAATAATAACAATAGTAAAATGAAAATAAGAAAATAAAAACAAATAGTACATATTAGCTAACAATTTTTAAAAACAGGGACTAATAATCAACATATATTCAAGAAAGACATTTAGGCTTTTTGTTTTTGGGCGGGCGGGGTGGGGGGGGGCGGTACGGGAGTTGAATAATGGTTTAGGGGGCGCTGGCCCAAAAAAGGTTGAGAAACCAACTGTTCTGGAAGATATATTTAGCTGCCAAACACCATTAATAACACCAACACTTAAAAATTTTAAACTTAAAAAAACGTTTCAACTTTTTTTCCTAATAATACAGGTGATATGTGAAAATAATGTTCACTTTTTAATTAAAAGAAAAAATTTGGTACACTTGTACAGTTTGTGGGCCCCTGAACATTTTCAGAAATGGAGCCATCACAAAAATGCCTCGTGGTCACCATGGCGGCCATTTCACTTTCCATTTTCTATGGGCCATTCAATCCCATAGACTCCCCCATGTTAAAATGCTCAACTTTACAGCAGAAAAAAAAATGTTTACTGCCTGGTTAAAAAAATTATTTGGTCTATATAGCTAATTTGCCCTTCATGACAACTGTGAAGGGGGTGAATTTTTTTATAACTCATCTGTTTAAATAATATAAGCCTTAAAGTTCTGCATAATTAAGGGCATGGCCACTTGAATGACAGGTGAATTGCTGCTGCTGACACTGCCATCGAGCTAATTGCGACTGCCCACAGCAACAAGATGCCACGCGCTGCCAAGATGGCGACTGTCCGGGAGTGACGTGCGGTGATGCGCTACCAAGAGGGCAACAGCCCGCTCCGACCATTTTGAGCTTCAAAAACGCTCTTCAGAAAACTACAGGTGACGTCACGGGAACAACGTCTATGTTTTTATACAGTCTATGATCTGCCCCAATGTTTTTATGGTCAAGGATTACAATGATACCATATACAGTAAAACAACAAACTGTTGAGGTGAATAGTTAAATGGTGAATTCAGTGGTGTTTTGAGACGAATTGCAATGAAATTGCAGTATCAAAAGATGCAAAATGAAAATTTCAAGCATATTTCATGTAAGCCAATGTTAATTTTGAAAGCAAATGTTGATTTAGTCTTAGTCATAGTCTTTTGACTAAAATGCTATTTAGCTTTAGTCATATTTATTCATCTGAATTGTTTTAGTTTAGTCGATGTAAAACCAAGCCAGCAGAGAGAGCTCTCACCTCTGCACTGACTGATTCTGCTCCCTCTGCTTGCTCTATGGTTACTTCCTGTTGGCAGCCATATAAGCATGGCCATGCCAAACATTCACAAACTTGCAAAGTATTGTTTTGCTGATGTTGACTCTACCAAGCATTTTCCCTGCCATTACCATTGTCTTGTTTCATACCATTGCACTTGTTTTCTTTGTCTTGTTTTGTTTGTTACTTTGGATTGCCCATTTGGATTTTGACCTTGGACTGTTGCCTTGTGTTTTGTGAATGTTTTGCTGCCTGCCCTGACCATTGAACGGCTCTGAATTATGATTCTGTTTTGCCCTTGGATATTCCTGTTTGCTGGTGTTTGGACCTT
The DNA here is from genome assembly GCF_018340385.1 of Cyprinus carpio. Taxonomy (NCBI): domain Eukaryota; kingdom Metazoa; phylum Chordata; class Actinopteri; order Cypriniformes; family Cyprinidae; genus Cyprinus; species Cyprinus carpio. The sequence goes on along the minus strand of NC_056575.1, from coordinate 25,401,511 downwards.
GCCTGTCTTGACCACGTTGTGTGTTTTAATAAAAGCTTGCACTTGGATCAACAACGCTTGGCTGAGTCCGGCCGTTACAGAATATTTCACCCGACCATAGATCCAGCAGCTTTTCAAACACAGATCACCATGGATCCAGTATAAACGCCTTGTTCACCTCCATCAAGGTAATCGCTCAGTTGAGGATTATGTAGAGGACTTTTGTGGACTTGCTATAAGGTGAACTTCAATGACACTTTCATGAAAGACATTTTCCATTATGGTTTACACAAGGACATATCATGTTTAATGCCACGCAATACCCCACATTGGACTCTTTAGCAGTATATAGACTTTGCAATGCTAACATCATGCCTGCTATTTCAGAGCCTGCTAGCTTCATGTCTGCCAAGCCTGAGCCTGCTCAAACCATTCAAAAGCTCCTTCACAACATGGCCGTTATTCATGAATTCGGTCTATGATGGCTGCTACACGAGTCTCTTGACAAGATGGCCGCTTGCCTAGAGGGAATTGGGAGGAACACAGGTGAACAGAATGACTAATTAAACGGGGGGACAAACTGGGTCACGGAGCACATGGGGAGGGATAACACAACAAAGGACAGTCCAGGGGCATGGCATTACTCCCCACTCCCAGAAGGTGCGTCCGCACCGTAACAACAACAGAAGGAGGAATGGGTAGGAACTTGGGGGAGGCTCAGGAGAACAGACACCAAGGAGGGGGCCGGCAGCCAGAGTCCAGGGAGGGAGGGAGGAGCCAAGGAGGAAGCAGGAGAAGCCAGGGTGGATCAGATGGAGGGAGTCCGGGGTTTAGAGGATGGTGGTGGATGTCAGGGATTCTGCAGCCATGGTGACGATGGAGGATGGCAGACCCGGGGGACACCGTATAGATCAGGGATTCTCAAATCTGGCCTACGAGATCCACTTTCCTGCAGTGTTTAGCTCTAACCCTAATCAAACACACCTGAACATGCTAATCATTGCCTTCAGGGTTATTAGAAATCACAGGTAGGTAATTTGATCAGGGTTAGTGCTAAACTCTGCAGCGCATTGGCCCTCCAGCGCAAAGATTTGAGGGACCTGTGCTATAGATTGTGGATTGAGGGCGAGCAGAGGCGCTGCCAGACGACAGCAGTGGAGGAGGCAGGGGCGGATGGGCCCTTTGTGAGCCTCTGAGCTTCCCTTCGGGACAGAAAGTCCTCTCTGGGCTGGACATGGGAATAAGGGTGACAGAGGGCTCTGGGAAAAGTAGGGAGAAAGGGGCCAGGTCCACTCTATGAGGTCCCCTTCCGCTTTCCACACCCAGATCCACAGTCAGCTCACCCTCGACCATGTTGCAGTGGCCAGAGCTCCTCTCCACAAACTCATTGGCCCCAGCTTTCTCCCTTGTGGCAGGCATGGTAGCTGGCTCTCGCACCTGGTCTGATGGATTATGCAACTCTGGCTCTGCAGCGATCCATTGCTTCTGTCGCCCCCGTGTGGCGATGGCTCGTCGGTCGCAGTGGATCTCTCTGGTACCCAAACCAAAAAGGAGACAAAATCCTCAGCACATCTTGAAAATAGATACCCTTCTCTCTCTTAACCACTCCAAAAAAGATCCGAAACTCTCCGAGAGACGGTGAGAGGCGATCTGTTTCTTGCCAGAATCAACTCCACAAAGGTGCCGAAATCCACTCGAGGACCATCTTCGGACAACGGTGCTCTGCACTCAGGATTCATGCTGGCATCGTAGAACGTGCAGAGTGTGCCGTCGGGGTAGTAGGTGGTATTAGCAAGGACCAGGAACAGTCTTGTATGGTCTTCGATTGATCTTTTCCCCCTGCTCCAGCAGAAGGAGGAGGTATTCGGGCAGGAGGGGGATCCATGGAAAAACACACAACGGAAACAAATAACACTGAGTAAACACAAAAAAATAAACAGAGGGGAAAACACACAGAATTAACTGTTCTGGGTCGGGTCTTCTGTTACACTACATTGCTGGACAGAACGAAGGAGCCGTGGGGGTAACAAAACTTTTATCCCATTTATTAAATCCAACACACAGGGTAAATCCACAATTGGGAAGGAAGGAAGACACATACACAACTAGTAGACCCCAACAACATAGAATGGGGCTTAAATACACAGGATAACGAGGGAATGGGAGGAACACAGGTGAACAGGTGAACAGAATGACTAATTAGACAGGGGAGAAACTGAGTCATGGAGCACATGAGGAGGGAAAACACACACAAAGACAGTCCAGGGTGTGACAATACTAAAAAGTTTCAGAAATTGATCAGATTACTACAAGCTAAACAGGAGGGAATTAAAGAAAATTAAAGTGAATGTTCTTTTTATTAAATTACAATGCAGTCAAAATGTTGACAAAAGAGATGAGTTTTTTCTCTTGTCACTTGAAATTGTCTTGAAGATTCAGGATTACAGCTGGGAATATAATTTCACAAGTCAGAACAATGAGCAAAAATGTTCTGGAAAGTGATTTTATGCCTCTCTCTGGGATGGTACCACGAGGCGTCGCCTCATTTACAGATCTCAGGCTTCTGGAGGGGATGTAGATTCATAAGAGTGAGTGGAAGTAGAATGGTGCTGAACCCTGTGCTGTTTTTATATGCAAGTATTAATGACTTGATGCGAGCTGCAACCGTTAGCCAGTGCAAGGAGATCAAGAGAGGTGTGACTTGGGCCTTTTTGGCTCGTTGAAGATCAGATGTGCTGCTTGTATTCTGACTCATTGAAGAGGTTTAATTGCGCATGATGGAACTCCAGTCAGAAGAGCATTGCAGTAGTCCAGCCTAGCAATTACAAGTGCCTGGATAAGAAGTTGTGCAGCATGCTCCGGTAGGGCCTGATCTTTATGATGTTGTGCAATGCAAACCTGCATGATCGAGCTGTCTTTGCAATGTGATCCTTGAAGATCAGCTGATCATCAAAGACACACCAAGGATTTGGTGGTGAACATCATGTTGTAGAGTCAGAGTGGCAGGGAAGGCTAGAAGCTCAGTCTTTGCCAGGTTGAGCTGTAGGTAACGTACTTTCATCTATGCTGAAATGTCCACCAGGCAGCTGAGATCCATGCAGGTACTGTTGGATCATCTGGTTGAAATGAGTGGTAGAGCTGCATTTCATCAGCACAGCAATGGTAGGAAAAACCATGTACCTGTATGATGGGTCCCAGTGATGCGGTGTGTGTATATAGAAGAGGAGGGTCGAAGAACTGATCCCTGAGGAACCCCTGTGACCAATTGATGTGGTGTGTGTGTGTGTGTGAGATAGGACTCAAACTAGTTAAATGCAGCTCTTGTGAGGCCCAGTGATGAGAGGGTGGACAAGGAGGATCTGATGATTCAGTGTCAAAAGCGGTAGGTAGATCCAGGAGAATGAGAACTAATGATTTGGAATCAGCTTTCAGAATCCCCAGGGCTTCAGTGACTGACAGTAACACAGCTGAATGGCTGCTTCTTGAAACATGATTGGTTAATGTCCAGCTGTGAAAGAAATAATGATACCTGGTAAAGACAAACAACTCAAAAGTGTTTTTCGATATGAAAAGAAGACAGACAGGTCTGTACTGCGTGCAAAGGCATAACGTAGATTTTTGTAGAAAATGAGTTGATATTTTTGGCACATTCAGTACATCCTTTATCATGTGCAGTATCTTGAGTCAATTTTGTTGGTTTTTCTGAGAATATAATGGGTCGCCTAAACCGTAACTTTGAAAAGCCCCGGAGAAACCAAGGCAGAGCACCGTATAACACCAGTTACAGCTCTTTAACTTTGGTTTGGAATGTTCAAATTTGAGTTATATTAAGCTATTATATAGTAGGCCCTATTATAGTGGTTCAACACATTACATTGTATTGTTTTTTTTGAGTCACAGATCGGATTTTTTTTTTTCAGATAAGCAAGAAAAAAGACATTTTTTAAAGCACAATGACAATACCATTAAGCGTTTTGGACATAAGCTAATTTTATGACATATACACAACTCTGTATTTCTGCGCTGTCTGAAACACCATGCTTTTGATTGTGTGCGAGAAACAGGGCCTGAGTCGAATTGAGCTCTCTTTCATTTCTTAGGCCCAGTCCCAATTCTATTCTATAACCCCTTCTCTTCCCTACCCCTCCGCCTACCCCTTCCCCTTGTCCCTTGAAACAGAGTATCAAGGGGTAGGGGTGAAAATATTCCCCTAAGAATTGGGACACCACTACTATACCGTTACACTTCATCATACGTCGTCTATAATACACAATCATATACTGGTGTGCTGGTGTCCATTAAAGCCTTTAATAACAGTTCTGTATTGATGCGCTGCTTACTGACACACACACACATCGGAAATCGCGCAACTCACACATCCAGGAGAAAAGAAACTTGTAAACACTGCCCCACAACTTTTATTAAATACGGTTTAAATACTGAATCGCTACACTATATTTTCCAGCAACAAGAGGATATAATCGCTTTTTTTTTTAGGTAAACTCACTCTAAAAAGAGAAACGCACAGACGCACACAACTTCCGTCTCTCTTTCTCTCTCTCTCTAATTATTTTGAGAAAGGGTTTAGCGATTTCTTATTTATTGGGGGACTAGCCCCCCTCAATGTCTACGGTGTTAGTGCCCTGATCAGACAAGAAAGTATGTTGTGGTACTATTGTGAGTCTATAATGATATGACGTTAGCAAATATTAGTGAGGTTTTGCAAACATTTCTTTGAGTAAACACGACTGTTAATATGACTTCACGATTGAATGTAACATAAAACAAATGATTACTTTTCATTAAAATCTTTAATGCCAAAAATGCTTACATTTATTTGTCTTTTTGTTCGCTCAGGCAGCCATGTTGCCCCACGAAAACCCTTCATTGAAGTGTGGTCCCAAAAAATCTTTGTTTGAAGGGCTGTCTGGCCCTTCCCCTACCCCAACCCCTACCCCTACCCCTCCAACCAAAAGAGAATCGAGACACCACTACCCCTTCACGTGAATGCGTGAAACGGAGGGGTAGGGGAAAGTGGAAGGGCTAAGGGGTAGAATTGGGAATGGGCCTTATTCTTGTGGTTTTAAAATTGCTTGAATGTGTAAATTGGCAAATTAATCTGCGAATCACGTGCATGCCGAATAGTATAGGGTCTCGTCCTTACGTATCACAGATCAACTGTGATCCGGATAACCCCTAATATGTGACCGATCAGAGCAGAAATAAATAACAGTGTCTCATCTATACACATTTTTCCCAGAATGCTACTCCATAGCAATCACATACAACTGACGAAAATACAGAGTAATTAGAGCAATCATTAATACAAATAAATAACAGTGTCTCATCTATACACATTTTTCCCAGAATGTTCTTGCGACCTGGTAGCAACTCTTCCATGGCCCGATACTGGGTCGTGACCCGGTGGTTGGGGACCCCTGATCGAGTCTGTGTAGTAGCCACCGTTTCTCTGATAAGCACGGCATTTTAAGATGGTGCACTGCTAGTGTAACTTTGTTTTCATTTTGCGCAAGTTAGAACAGTTCTGTTCCGTGCAACAACAGAAACACTCAGTGTAGTGAAGCCTTTACGATTAATTAACTGTGACATTTTAAAGTAAGGTTAATTGTGAAACCGGTTAATCACTGCATCTGTAATCCACACACAGGTAATTTCCACACAAGGGAGGCTGGTAACACACGTATACATAAATGTTTAAAGCCCTATTCACACGGGATTAGTATTACCTGGTGATCTCCAGTCATTTATAGTAATTGCAGAGGTTGTCTGTGATCTTAATTCCGTGTGAATCGGCCATGTCTGTAATTTGTCAAATAAAAACTCCCCCACAAATGGCCTACCATATTTCACCGAACACAGAGGTGCTGTGCTAATATTAGTCCCGTGCAAATTGACATCTCTGTGATTTGGCCAGCATTTGGCAGGTCGTAGAGGAGGGAATTTAGTGTTTTTGAAGAGATTACAAGTGTCTGAAGCACTTTTGATCTTGTGGAAATACAAAAGATTTGGCAGCATGGACTTTGACAGAGAAAGATGAAAACAAAGACTCATAGATACTCAGGTCAGATGGATCTTTTGATTAGCGCCATTCTGTCTTTGCTGCCCTGAGTTTGTTCCAATGTTCAAGAAGAAGCAGTAGTTGAGTATCAGGGGTTGCTGAGTCTTCTGGATGAATCCAGGTCCCATTCAAGCCCGAGATACTAAGAGTAGACTGAGAAGCAATGGCTGGAATTATGTCATTGTTGACAGCTGACTGACAATTAGCACATCAAAAGCCTAAATGGCTCAATCAAAACTACATTTCACCACTTAAGTGCAGTAAACAAGCATCCAAATATCAAAAGCTTCTTCTTAGATGACTATTATTCTAATTACAAATATGTGCTTTCAAAATACAAATTATAATGAAAGAAGAAAAATATCTCTGATGCTGCCTGAGAGATTAGTAAAGATATACTTACATATATATATATAATATATATATGATTGTATTCTTGAAAACAGTGCATTGTTGTATTACTAAATAAAATTTTAATCAATTATCAAAATATATTGTAGACATCACCTTTTTTGTGTTGTCATGTTTGATTCAGGAGATATGACACAAAATGCATAATTTGGTTATGGCTGAAAGTAACATGGCTACCATGGCAACCACAAGGCATTTTTGAGATATCTCCTTTTTCTGAAAATGTCCAAGGCCTCAAACTGTCCAATTGTACCAGGTTTCCTGGTTTTATGAAAAAGTGAACATATAACCTCAAATTTTGCACATATCACCTGGACTATAATATTTCGTTTTGATTTCTTGTGTCATTGTGAAATCAGTGAACTCGATAGTACCAATTTTGAGTAACATTCTTCAAAACTAGATCAGGTGATCTTCCAACCTGATGAAATTGATTGTTATTTGCATGTAACATGTTGAGACATTTGTGCACAAAAACAATAAAAATGAAGTGAGACCATATAGTAGCAATGTGTATTGAAACAAAACAAAACTTGACCATGTCTTCGTTTCAAACCCCACCCCAAAATGAAAATTTAGTCATTAATCACTTACCCCCATGTCGTTTCAAACCCGTAAAGCTTTGTTAGTCTTCGAAACACAATTTCAGATATTTTGGATGAAAACCAGGAGGCCTGCGACTGTCCCATAGACTGCCAAGTTACAACGGTCAAGGTCCAGAAAAGTATGAAAGACATCGTTAAAGTGTAGTCCATCTGCCATCAGTGGTTCAACCATAACATTATGAAGCGACGAGAATACTTTTTTGTAAGCGAAGAAAACAAAAATAACGACTTTATTCAACAATTCCTGATGGCAGATGGACTATTCTGATGAGTTTTTCAAACTTTTCTGGACCTTGACAGTGTCACTTACTTGGCAGCCTATGGGACAGTCTCAAGCCTCCCAGTTTTCATCCAAAATATCTTAAATTGTGTTCAGAAGATGAATGAAGCTTTTACGGGTTTAGAACAACATGGGGGTAAGTGATTAATGACAAATTTTCAGTTTGGGGTGGTGTATCCCTTTAAGGGTCCTTGTGAAGTTTCAGTATCAATAACCAGTGTTTAAAGTTTCAGTGTCACTGTAAAGTTATAAATAATGATCTAACCATCGTATCTGGACGCCGATGCACTGAACTCTCTTTGTTAACCTGTTAACCTGCACCTGGACGCCTACGCACTGAACTCTCTTTGTTTGCACACGTCATTTTTACAAATAGATTAAATAAACGGGACAAAATTCATCAGTACAAACTATATATCATTATAAAGGTCTAAGCCTCAAGCATTGACGACAGATCGCTGTTTTTCAATCCTTTGTTTATGTCTCAGTTTTTCGCTAAATTTTTTGTAAGCAGTACACATCAAAACGTGTATACTCAAAACGCAGTACGTACCAGATTCATCGTAATAGCGAGTCATTAACACACATCCACAGCTGTAAATCCCTGGTTTAGTTAGAAAGGTAAGGGTCCACTGAAGGACATCCCAAAGAGCACTTTTAGTCCAACGAAGCAATAAGATTGTAATATGGAAGTAATTCCTTTGTTTATGTCTCATTTCTTCGGGGACAGTATTTTTTGTATCTGTTATGGAATAACCTACGCTGGGGAATGTGGCTGTATCTGCATGATTACCATCTCTATGGCTGATAATCACTGAGTGATAGACAGCTATCAGTGTGAATGCGGTCTATATGAATAGAGTGTGATTATTGAAAATATGGTGCACCTGTATGATTACCATCTGTATTACTGGCCATCAACATGTGATTACTGACCGTTTAAGTGTCTATCAGTGTAAATGCAGTATTTCTAGCAATCTCAGGATGTACTGTAGTTGCCATACATAGTTAATTATTTTTATTATATTATTTCTAATCATTACTCAAATTATTTTTATTGTATTTTTCTAGTGCTCAAATAAATAACTTATAAGATGTCTAAGATTCTGTCTGTTGTTTTATAATTGAAAAACTATGCAGTGTTATGTTTAATGACTAAAATATAACCCTTCAATACATTTGGTAAATATTTTTCATGTATTTTTATATGAAATAAAAATAATTTCAGTGTGGTACATTTTTTCAAGGCACTTCAGTATCTATAGCTTTTTTATCTTTTTGAGCATTATCAACTCTGGATGGTAGACAGTAAAGCCCAAAGGGTCTTCTTTCCAAAGACACCAAAATTGTGCGTGTAGCACACTGAAGTCAAGAACTATTACAATTTTAGGTTAGGTAGGTCATTTTCAGCTGTGAGTCCCCATAATGGGGGGTGCTGGTTAACAGGTTAAGCCCAAATATGCTTTGGCTGTCTGCATTCTGAGACAGTCCCACACACTGTCCAAGTAATGCAATTTTTTATTATTAGGAGTGTCCGCTAACATCCATGCACCGAAGTGTGTACAACAGTGCAGGCGTGAGGTGAAAAAAAATCCACTATCACCTATCCAAAGATCAACTGAAAGCTGTGCAGACACAGCAGTGCACTGAACATGAAAACAGAAGTATACCTGGGCCTTTAGATGGACATTTATGTTCTTAACAGATGTTCTATCATCCAAAGTATTTTGCATATAATGTAAGTGGAAAATACTAGAATTGTTGGTCTAATATGATATGAAAAATAATCTAGCTGCTGCTGTGAAACTGCTTGATAGAGGTGTGTCACTAAAGATAATTCAAGTCAACCAGAGCCAAACAAATCTGACAGTAGTGAAGGTCATTGGGTGAACTGTGTATGTGATTAGCTTTGATTTGTTTACTGTCGATTTTCCAGTCTCTCTCAGAACTTCCTGAATCCACAGACATGAAAGACATCCCCCTCAGTTCTCTCTTCTCTTTTGATGTCCTGAGAGAATTTGTCCATCAGATGCGAGACAAACTGGAGGATTTCTGCAAAGAGGACATCACAAAGAGCTCAGACAGAGGTAAAGAACCGGAGATTCATATGCTCTCAGAAATGAGTCCATCATCATCATTTAATATCATGGTAGAACATCATATTACAAATGTCTTCGGAATGAAAGCAGGATCATTTGTCTGTTGATTTCCACAGTCACATTTACCAACATTGTTTCCCAGGACCAGGAATGACTTCCTACAGTGTAAGTCACTAAAAAACAAGCCTCACCCCATAAAAAGATCAGACATACTCATAAATCGTGATTCTGATGTGTCCCCCCCCATTAGATTCCCATCAGTTCACTCTGGATCCAAACATAGTGAATAAAAACCTCTCTCTGTCTGAGAGCAACAGAGAGGTTACTTACACTGACACAGAACAGTCGTATCCTGATCATCCAGACAGATTTGATGATGTGTGTCAGGTGTTGTGTAGAGAGAGTGTGTGTGGACGCAGTTACTGGGAGATTGAGTGGAATGGAGACAATGGTGTGTTAATAAACAGTCTCATATAAGAGCATCAGCAGGAAGGGACGGAGTAAAGAGTGTGTGTTTGGATTAAATGATCAGTCCTGGAGTTTTGATCTGCTCTTCCTCCGTATGTTCATTTCTACACAATAATATAGGGACCATTCTCCTGTAGAGTCCATGAGCAGTAGAATAGGAGTGTATGTGGATCACAGTGCAGGAACTCTGTCCTTCTACAGCGTCTCTGACACAATGAACCTCATCCACACAGTCCAGACCACATTCACTCAGCCGCTCTATCCTGGGTTTAGAGTTTATTATCAATCGTCACTGAAGCTGTGTTGATGAATCAGAAGAGACTGCAGAGAGATTCTACCCATAATGCTTTGAGCTGCATGATAAATCAGTAACAGTGAGATGTTTCATGTTTCTTCATGACATTAATACTGCAGCTGTACTTCTGTCACTGAAATAACAGTTAGAATAAATGTCATAAATCCTCATATAGACAGTAAGAGCCGTGTGTGTGTGTCCAGCTGAGTGACAATGTGTATCTGTGCTTTTCTCAACATCTATTGCACCTACAACCTCGATTGTAGAAAAAATTGTTCATTATACACAATAGTTTGATGTATAATCTGATTTCCTCTGCATGTACTGTACTTGCATTTTGTTTATTTTATGTCTGTTTTCCCTTAACATGTGAAATTCTTTTCATACCGCGTAATATAATCATAGTTTTATATGCAAGGCTGAACTACCTCTACGTTTCTGTTAAGAACTTATAAACAAGTACATGGTGCACTCGGGAACTGGGACATATGCCAATGCTTGAGCAGGGAGAGAGGAAGATTTATGTAGTTGTTATTCCTGTGTTCTAAACCACTTTGCTACTTCTTATCTGACACCTGACTAGTAAACGACATTAATAAAAGACTCTTTATCTCCACCCTGGACTCCCTGTCTCTTCATTCCTGATTTAACAGTTTCAATAGATACTGTTCTTGTAATTAGGTTTTTATAGAACATTGATCTCCTATTTGTCAAAGTTTATATGTCAAAAGATACAGCAAAAGTTTGATTCCTTCATATTTACATTTAGTCATTTAGCAGACGCTCTTATCCAAAGCAACTTACAGATGTCGACAATAAAAAAGCAGTCAAAACTAACATAAGAGCAACAATATAAAAGTGCAAATGACAAGTCTTGGTTAGCTTAATGCAGCACATGTAGCAAGGTGTATGTGTGTGTGTGTGTGTGTGTGTGTGTGTGTGTGTGTGTGTGTGTGTGTGTGTATATATACACATATATATATATATATACACACACACACACAGAAAAAAAATTATAAACGCAACACTTTTGTTTTTGCCCCCAATTTTCATGAGATGAACTCAAAGATCTAAGACTTTTTCTATATACACAAAAAGCCTATTTCTCTCAAATATTGTTCACAAATCGGTCTAAATCTGTGTTAGTGAGCACTTCTCCTTTGCTGAGATAATCCATCCCCCTCACAGGTGTGGCATATCAAGTTGCTGAATAGACAGCATGATTATTGCACAGGTGTGCCTTAGGCTGGCCACAATATAAGGCCACTCTAAAATGTTAAATAAAGTTTTACTGTATTGGGGGGTCCGGGTGGGGGGGTGGGGGTCCAAAAACCAGTCAGTATCTGGTGTGACCACCATTTGCCTCACACAGTGCAGCACATATCCTTCGCATAGAGTTGATCAGGTTGTTGATTGTGGCCTGTGGAATGTTGGTCCACTCCTCTTCAATGGCTGTGTAAAGTTTGCTGGATATTGGCAGGAACTGGAACACATTGTTGTATACGCCGATCCAGAGCATCCCAGACATGTCTGGTGAGTATGCTGGCCATGCAAGAACTGGGATGTTTTTTCAGCTTCCAGGAATTGTGTACAGATCTTTGCAACATGGGGCTGTGCATTATCATGCTGTAACATGAGGTGATGGTCGTGGATGAATGGCACAACAATGGGCTTCAGGATCTCGTCATGGTATCTTTGTGTCTTCAAAATGGCATCAATAAAATGCACCTGTGTTCGTTGTCCATAACATATGCCTGCCCATATCATAACCCCACCGCTACCATGGGCCTCTCGATCCACAACGTTTGACATCAGCAAACCGCTCACCCACACGATGCCATACACGCTGTCTGCCATCTACCCTTTATAGTGAAAACAGGGATTCATCCATGAAGAGAACACCTCTACAAAGTGCCAAATGCCCATTGAAATTCTCTGAAACACCTTTGGAGAGGGCTTATGGAAGAGAAATGAACATTCAATTCACGGGCAACAGCTCTGGTGGATATTCCTGCAGTCAGAATGCCAATTGCACGCTCCCTTAAAATTTGCCACATCTGTGGCATTGTGCTGTGTGTTAAAACTGCACATTTTAGAGTGGCCTTTTATTATGGTCAGTCTAAGGCACACCTGTGCAATAATCATGCTGTCTAATCAGCATCTTGATATGCCACACCTGTGAGGTGGGTGGATTATCTTGGCAAAGGAGAAGTGCTTACTAAGACAGATTTAGACAGATTGTGAACAATATTTGAGAGAAATAGGCCTTTTGTGTACATAGAAAAAGTATTAGATCTTTGAGTTCAGCTCATGAAAAATGGGGGCAAAAACAAAAGTTCACTCACTCACTCTCACACTCATCACACACTCATCACTCAACTCTCACATTCACTCACTCTCTCACACACTCACCTAAAGGATTATTAGGAACACCATACTAATACTGTGTTTGACCCCCTTTCGCCTTCAGAACTGCCTTAATTCTACGTGGCATTGATTCAGCAAGGTGCTGAAAGCATTCTTTAGAAATGTTGGCCCATATTGATAGGATAGCATCTTGCAGTTGATGGAGATTTGTGAGATGCACATCCAGGGCACGAAGCTCCCGTTCCACCACATCCCAAAGATGCTCTATTGGGTTTGAGATCTGGTGACTGTGGGGGCCATTTTAGTACAGTGAACTCATTGTCATGTTCAAGAAACCAATTTAAAATGATTCACGCTTTGTGACATGGTGCATTATCTTGCTGGAAGTAGCCATCAGAGGATGGATACATGGTGGTCATAAAGGGATGGACATGGTCAGAAACAATGCTCAGGTAGGCTGTGGCATTTAAACGATGCCCAGTTGGCACTAAGGGGGCTAAAGTGTGCCAAGAAAATATCCCCCACACCATTACACCACTACACCACCACCAGCAGCCTGCACAGTGGTAACAAGGCATGATGGATCCATGTTCTCATTCTGTTTACGCCAAATTCTGACTCTACCATCTGAATGTCTCAACAGAAATCGAGACTCATCAGACCAGGCAACATTTTTCCAGTCTACAACTGTCCAATTTTGGTGAGCTCGTCCAAACTGTAGCCTCTTTTCCTATTCGTAGTGGAGATGAGTGGTACCCGGTGGGGTCTTCTGCTGTTGTAGCCTATCCGCCTCAAGGTTGTGCGCGTTGTGTCTTCACAAATGCTTTGCTGCATACCATATATATATACAGGGCTCTAGACTAACAAAGTTGCTCTTCTATCAGCTTGAATCAGTCGGGGCCCCATTCTCCTCTGACCTCTAGCATCAACAAGGCATTTTCGCCCACAGGACTGCCGCATACTGGATGTTTTTCCCTTTTCACACCACTTCTTTGTAAACCCTAGAAATGGTTGTGCGTGAAAATCCCAGTAACTGAGCAGATTGTGAAATACTCAGACCTGCCCGTCTGGCACCAACAACCATGCCACGCTCAAAATTGCTTAAATCACCTTTCTTTCCCATTCTGACATTCAGTTTGGAGTTCAGGAGATTGTCTTGACCAGGACCACACCCCTAAATGCGTTGAAGCAACTGCCACATGATTGGTTGATTAGATAATTGCATTAATGAGAAATTGAACAGGTTCTCCTAATAATCCTTTAGGTGAGTGTGTATATATATATATATATATATATTTATATACTGTGTTTGTATATATATATATATATATATATATTATACACACACATATACACACACAAAGAAAAACAAGTACATAGAATAGAAAAAATAGAAGGCTTTTTTGTATAAAAAAAGATAAATAGATAAAGTAGAATTAAAATAGAATAGAAAGTGCTAGAGTTAAGAGGGTCAAATAAAGATGGAACAGATGTGTTTTTTAGTCATTTCTAAATATCATGAGCCATATACTGTATATTTATCATTCAAAATCAAAAGGTTATATGCCATTGATACATTGGAACTGTTGATATAATAGTATATAATGTCTTTTAAATTAATGGATTGGAAACAAAAATTACCATAATGATTATCATATGATTATTTTCTGTAATTGACTAGAGCTAAGAAGTGAAACTGGTTTGTATATATAGCACCAATAAAACAAACCGAATGTGACCAAAGTGCTTTATTGATTGATTGATTATTGATTGATTATCTTTATTGTCGTTGTACAAGTACAACGAATTTGAAGAACAGCAATCCTATAAAGTGCGAGAGAGAGAGAGAGAAAAAACATTCACAAAGTACATTCACATTTCTGCCGCTCATTGCACATTCCCGTCTTATTGCACAGTACATGTACAGTAGATAATTGCTAAGTGTTTAATCTTCGCTGTGTTCAGTACAGTTATGGCTCAGGGGTAGATTTTTTAATCTGTTAGTCCGAGTTTCCATTGTTCTGTAATGTCTGCCTGAGTGCAGGAGTTCAAAGTGAATGTGTCCGGGGTGAGATGGATCTCTGAGAATATTTTTGTGCCTTCCTGAGACAGTGGGAACTATACCGGTCTTCCAGTGAGGCGAGGGGGCAACAGATAATCTTTTGGGCCATGTTGACCACCCTCTGGAGTGCCTTCCTCTCTGCAACTGTGCAGCACTAAAACCACACACAGATGCAGTATACGAGAATGCTTTCTACGGAGCAGCGGTAGAAGGACACCAACGGTTTCTGTGTAAGTTGATTTTTCCTAAGAGTTCTCAGAAAGTACAGTCTCTGTTGTGCCTTCTTGATGGTAGCAGTGGTGTTGGTGCTCCAGGTCAGATCATCATCAAGGGAAACGCCCAAGAATCTGAAGTTGGAAGTCCTCTCCACACAGTCCCCATTGATAAACAATGACTGAATGTCCATTTTCTTTCCTCCTACAGTCAATAATCAGTTCCTTGGTCTTGGTAATGTTCAGAGCCAGGTTGTTTTCTATACACAACACTGACAACTGCTCCACCTCATCCCAGTATGCGGACTCATCACCCCAGCTAACTTGATGATGGTGTTGCTGGAGCGGGTGGGGGTGCAGTCATGGGAGTATAGGGTGTAAAGAAGAGGACTTAGCACACAGCCCTGGGGAGAGCCGGTGCTGAGGCTAAGGAATTAGGAGGAGTGGCGGCCTACCCTCACCTTCTGTGGGCAATCGGACAGAAAGTCCTTAATCCACAGGCAGATGGAGTGAGATATTCCCAGGTCTAGCAGTTTGGTCACCAGTCTTCGAGGAAGAATGATGTTAAATGCCGAGCTAAAGTCCACAAAGAACAGCCGTGCGTAGCTCCCCCGCTGCTCCAGGTGACATAGAACCGAGTGGAGAGCCCTGGCAATGGCGTCCTCCATGGACCTGTTGGCTCTATAGGCAAACTGGTAAGAATCGAAGCTGGGTCGGAGGCTATGTGGGTCCGGACCAGCTTCTCAAAGCACTTCGTAATGATAGGTGTGAGTGCAACAGATCGGTAGTCATTCAGACAGCTGATGGTGTTCTTCTTTGGGATTGGGATGATTGTGGAGTTCTTCAGGCAGGATGGAAAAACCAGCCTGAGAGAGGGACTGGTTAAAGATCTTTGGTGAAGACCCCTGCCAGTTGTCCCGCACAGTCCCCTCAGCACCTGTCCCGAAACACCATTAGGACCCATAGCTTTCCTCGGGTTTACGGCCCTCAATGTGCGCCTCACCTCATGCTCCTCCACCATGAGGATGTGGCTGCTGTCGGCTGGTGGATGTGTTTTGGCGATCCCTGTTGGCTCCAACTCGAAGCAGGCGAAGAAGTGGTTCAGCTCCTCCGCCAGTGAGGTGTCACCGTCGGTGGCCAAGAGGTTGCTGGGTCTGTAGTTAGTCATATGCTGGACCCCTTGCCACACCTGCCTGGGTTGTTACTCTGGAAGTAGTCCTCAATCCTCCTCCTCTGGGCAGCCTTGGCCTCTCTGAACCCCTCTCTTCAGATCAGCTCTGGCAAACACTGTATAGCACCAGAGCAGGCGCAGCACCTTTTTTTTGTCATCCAGGGCTTTGCGTCAAGTCAAGTCAAGTCAAGTCATCTTTATTTATATAGCGCTTTAAACAAAAAAGATTGCGTCAAAGCAACTGAACAACAATAATTAGGAAAACAGTGTAAATATGCAAAATGACAGTTAAAGGCAGTTCATCATTGAATTCAGTGATGTCAATCATGCAGCTCAGTTCAGTTTAAATAGTATCTGTGCAATAATTTGCAATCAAGTCAACGATATCGCTGTAAATGAAGTGTCCCCAACTAAGCAAGCCAGAGGCGACAGCGGCAAGGAACCAAAACTCCATTAGTGACAGAATGGAGAAAAAAACCTTGGGAGAAACCAGGCTCAGTTGGGGGGCCAATTCTCCTCTGACCAGACGAAACCAGTAGTTTAATTCAGGCTGCAGCAAAGTCAGATTGTGCAGAAGAATCATCTGTTTCCTGTGGTCTTGTCCTGGTGGTCCTCTGAGACAAGGTATTTACTGGGGATCTGTATCTGGGCTCTAGTCCTTGTCTCCGCTGTCTTTCAGGGCTGTAGAGGTCATTTTTAGGTGCTGATCCACCATCTGGCTGGATAGATACTGGATCCGGGTGACTGCAGTGACCCTCTGACTTGGATACAGACTGGATCTGGTGGCTACGATGACCTTGGAATAAGAGAGAAACAGACTAATATGAGTGTAGATGCCATTCTTCTAACGATGTAGCAAGTACATTGGGTGTTATGGGAAGTGTTCCCGGTTCCGGTTTACCTAATTAATGCAGCCTAAAAATCCTTTAACGGATTTGGATATTAGAAGTGTATTAGTATGTTATGGTGTAAGCCAGGTTAAAGAGATGGGTCTTTAATCTAGATTTAAACTGCAAGAGTGTGTCTGCCTCCCGAACAATGTTAGTAGGGTATTCCAGAGTTTGGGCGCTAAATAGGAAAAGGATCTGCCACCCGCAGTTGACTTTGATATTCTAGGTATTATCAAATTGCCAGAGAGTTTTGAGAACAGAGCGGACATGGAGGACTATATGTAACAAGAGCTCGTTCAAATACTGAGGTGCTAAACCATTCAGGGCTTTATAAGTAATAAGCAAGATTTTAAAATCTATACGTTGTTTGATAGGGAGCCAGTGCAGTGTTGACAGGACCGGGCTAATATGATCATACTTCCTGGTTCTAGTAAGAAAACTCTAGCTGCTGCATTTCGGACTAACTGGAGTTTGTTTGCTAAGCGTGCAGAACAACCACCCAATAGAGCATTACAATAGTCTAACCTTGAGCTCATAAACGCATGGATTAACATTTCTGCATTTGACATTGAGAGCATAGGCCGTAATTTAGATATATTTTTGAGATGGAAAAATGCAGTTTTACAAATGCTAGAAACATGGCTTTCTAAGGAAAGGTTGCTATCAAATAGCACACCTAGGTTCCTAACTGATGACAAAGAATTGACAGAGCAGCCATCAAGGCTTAGACAGCGTTCTAGGTCAAAACAGCGTTCTAGGTCAGTGTTGGGATATACCAGGATGTATATGTCTACAGTGACAGTATCTGTCTCCCAGGAAGGATGCTTCTGTGTACCGCTCCAGGTTCTGGTGTTCAAAAACCTCCCAGTCTGTTGACTCAAAGCAGTCCTGCAGCTGTTTGGGAAGCACCTTCAGGCCAGGTTTTTACCAGTTTTGGTTATTGTAGGAGCTCTTTTACTCAGGGGGAGTATATGCTGGAATTAAGTTTCACGGACATATGGTCTGTCAGGCCCAGATGTGGTAATGGTTTGCCCCCTAAAAGACCATCCTGATGTTAGAATAAACCTTGTCCAGTATATTTGCTCCCCTGGTGGCACACTTATCATGCTGGTGGAGTTTAGGGAGCACTGCCTTTAGATTAGCCTGGTTAAAGTCCTCTGTGATTATGTGAACAGCCTCAGGATACATGCTCTGCTGGTTGCTAATAGTGTCATGTAAATATCCAAGGGCCGAGCTAGCATTAGCATCTGGTGCGATATATACAGCTGTTAACATGACGACAGTATGTTCTCTGGCTAGATATATGGGCCTGCATTTAACAGTCACATACTCCAGATCCGGGGAGCAGTGACTGCTTACTATCTTGGGTATTAGTAACCCATTTGTTGTTTAGGTAAATGCATAAGCCACCTCCTCTGTTCTTACTTTAGTCTGTGGTTCTGTCATGCAGTCTGTGGGTTCTGTCATACAGTGCGGCCTGCTAGTTCGATAGCCGTTGTGGATGGAATGGATGAATTGAGCCGAGGTTTCTGGGTGACGAGCAGAAGACAGCTGTTCTTCACAATGTTGTTTGTAGCCACGTAGTAGTCTCAGTTCATCCATTTTATTAGCGAGGGATCTTGCATTCGTAAGAAAAATGCTCGGAAGGCGGCGGCTTGTGTGTGACTGCTTCCTTAGCCTGGCTTGCACACCCAGACCTGCAGCCCGCTTCTGCTTCCTCTGCCGGTGCCTGGCCTACGACTCCTTTCTGCGTGGATGATTGTCCAACGGGAGAGTCTGGGCTTCTGGGCTATATCTGCCGGGATGTCATGGGCCGTGAAGAAACTCAGCTGTAATAGGTCGCTGAGCATAGCATACTATTCGTAGCAGATTGTGCCGGCTGTAAATGTTATTCTCCCAGCAAGATGTTAAGATGTTATACAGGTTTGGAACGACATGAGGAGTGAGTAAATTATGTCAGAATTTTCATTTTTTGGGTGAACTATCCCTTAACAGCCTCACTGAAGCATCTGCACTGATTGTAATCAAACTCGAGAAGCAGCAGAAATGCTAAAATAAAAGATATTCCACATAAATAATAAACTATTTAGAGCCTGCGTTTGATATAAGGGTTTTGTTTTGCTAGAAGGCACAAATGACAAAAACTATTATTTATTAAAAAACAAATATAAAAAGCCTGTTATGATCAATCAGGTCAAAAGGCTACACTCAGATGAAGCAGCACCACAATAATTATTATGTCCTTTACCTACAGCCAAAAAATCTAAGCCCAGCGAAAACTTTTTTTTCACTAGAGAATTTTAATTTAAAAATCGAGAGAATATGTAAACAAAACATTAACTGAGAGATTGGTCTATAGCAGTCATTTTCAACCTTTTCGTAGCTTGGCCCACAAATCCAACTCCAATATGTTTCCACAACGGCCCATGTAATGTTTGTCTGCTGTTGTGTTGGCCGGTTAATAGAGACCTGATCTCACCACAGGTAACTAACCTGAACTTTATTGGGAATTTCCCCATACCTAGCCAGCATGGCCTCGACTCAGGAGTGCGCGCGATGGCCAGCAGTATATCACCACATCTCCCCTTTTCCCAAACAATGAAATTGAAACCCCCATCGTCATTTAACTTTATTCTGGCATACAAAAAACCCCATATGGTAACCATCTTCCTTTTTTTTCAAGACTTAAAGGGTCCATAGGATGCCCATTTCTCATCTAAGTTGAATATGATTCGCTTTCTTAATGAAAAAGTCTGTAACATAGTAGTTTGGTAAAAATTTCTCAATGGTAGTGTAAAAAACCTTTTTACTAATCCTGTTCTCACAAAACAGCTCTTTCAGATGCATGCCTGTTTTCTAGCATTTTCCTTTTGAAATGTTAATGAGCTCTGCTGACCCTGCCCCTTTCTTCTGAGAGCTGGCTTTCTGAAGGACGTTTACTTTAGCCCGCATTCATCGTGAACTTTGCTATTACAACATTATTAGGAATGGCGATTTGCAAGATTCATATACAAAACATTATACTCACGGTCTTCTGTAGATGAGACTGGATCATGAATGATTGGCGCGCACCCAGACACATTTATGTAGCTCGGGGTGCGCATTCCCTTCAGAAACAATGTAGAATCCACTGTGATTTGAAAACAGCGTCTCATATGTTTGGGAGGAAAAGAGGGGAGATAGTTTCATTTTTTCATTTAATTCATTTATCGGACTTTACATGAAATTCTATGTTTCAGTATCCCTGTGACCTTTTTCTGTTATATCTCCCCATTTGTAAGAGACCGCAGGGATGTGTTTCCATTTTGAGTTGTCTTGTGCTACAAGTAAAAAAATGTTTATGCTTCATTTACATAGCTCTTCCTTATATGGTCACCAGCCCATATATGGGTTCTCATTCTGAAAATTTGGAGTGTCAGTGTCTTCGTTCAAAATATCCATAACTCTTTGTTTTTTATGATCATCAAAACATGTAAAATTCAAGCTAAAATTCTAAGCTTTTCATTCCACACACAAATTTTCCACCTAACCAATCTGCAATAGTTTGCTAAAGAATTGTGTATTTTATATAGTTTTTCCCAAACAGTCAAAGTCCTATATTGACAGGTAACGGCTCTCATTCTGCGGGCATTTGACTTTATGTAGATTATTCCATCATGTGACAATCACAGATCGATTCCTATTATCTTCAAATAGAATCACGATTGTGAAATTTGTCACTCTGAGCAAAACTTTTCGTATGGGTCTCAGTCCTACTCGTAACCACTTCTTTAGTCAGCTGCAAATCCAGCCACAAATATCTATGTACTCTATATTATGTTTCTGAGATTAGGATCTCGTCTTTCAAGCAAGACCCATGTTCATGTTTCTGGGCATCCCTTCCATCAGTGAATATAGCCGGGCGTTTTGATTTCGCAACAGGAAAACAAAACACTTTGTCTTTTGTGCCAAAACACTCGCTCTCCAATCAGTAAGCGCGCTTTTATCCTGGCCAGCAGCTCCTTCTGTGTTACAACCTCTGTGCTGCACCTGTGGACTGCAATAGGTCAGATTACATGTATAGAATTTCTTAATTGGTCAAAAATGTGGGAACTAATCGAGTATAAGAATGGTAATCTAGCCATTTATGAATCAGTTATTCTACTATTTGTAATCATGGTATGTTGCCTGTGTGTAAATGCCTGCATGAGAATGGAAGTGCAGCGGGACATTGCAGGGGTCCAGTATGGTGTGGAGCTGCACACTCTATGTTGACATTAGACAAAATATATGATGAACCTCCTTGATGCGACCTTAACAAAAATATGCTATCTGGTAAAGGTTCATTATTCTGTTTTGACAATTATACGGGAATAATGATTTAGGCTATCTCGTTTCTCTTATAACAAGAGAATTCTACATTCTTAAAAGCAGGCTGAAGACCCGACGGCAACCTCCCGCTCTCTCTCGTGAAAGCCAATAAGGAAGTGACTCAAACTGCAATTCATCGACTGGCCGCGTGAGGCTGGCTGCAAACGGGGTCCAGTCCCATAGCCTCCCCATGTTAAAATGCCCACACGTTACAGCAGCAAAAACCATTTTACCATCCTGGTTTTCAAAAAATGATTTTGGTCTAGATAGCTAATTTTGCCCTTCATGGACAACTGTGCGGGTGTTGGTGACAATTTTTTTTATAACTTAATCCGTTTAAATTATATTAAGCCTTAAAGTTATGCACAATTAAGGCCGGTGGCTCCACTTGCCAGTTGACAGCTGTTGCGAGATCTGCCCGCTGCTAGCGGCACAGATGCCGTCGTGCTAGTGGGCGCGCGTGGTTTCAGCAACGCAGCTCCCTCCTTTTTGCCTCATTTTCGATTTTCCCGGAGGAGCGCGTCGCGGTGAACGCGCTGGCCAAAGATGGCGACGGCCCGCTCTGTCACGTCTCTCTTCTCTGATGCTCAAACACGCTATTGAGGAGTCTATGGGTGCGGCACGGCGACACTACGGTACATATTTTTTCTCTCCTCTCCCCTCGCTCCTTGCTTGAAGACACAGCCAAACAAAGGTAAATAGCGTAGTGAATAAACAGACCCTATTTGGCTATTGCAATGTTTAGTTAAAATAGTTGGATAAACAGAACGCGTATATTGTAGGAATGTGGGAACATGGCGCACGCATTTTGGGAAGCACTTTATATAATAGAGAAACCGGACATGTTACAGACTCGACAGATGGTTCCTGCAGACTTCTCATCGGTTTTATTGTCTCTTGAAAAACATAAAATCTAAATTCTGGCATCAACAACCCCAAGACTTCCGAGTCAGTCGATTCTTCATAGGCACATGGCAGACAGCCACCACAGGGGGTCTGGCTGCCTTCTTTTTTTGTGTCTACTTGTCGCTTTCTCGTGTTTCTTACCGTTGCGTAATTTTTCAGTATGACACGAAAAAAATCATAATGAGCAAAACATATGGCCAAAGACGACCGCTGCTCATGCCGAAAGGCACCGGTTGATGGCTGCGGTGTTTCCAATGAATATGGTTGCACTTGCGGCCCAGAGCGATCAAACACTTAAACGAGAAAATACGAAATTTTGGTCGCACAGTAAAGGTAGAATTCAAAAATGCAAAGTTTTAAACAGTTTGAAAAATCAGAGTTAATAAGAATTATTTCTAAATGCTGGCCCGGACAATCCTTTCACTCTGCTCGCCTAAAGGATTATTTGATTTTTTTTACCAATGAATGAAACAAAATGAAAACGTTTAGCTTTTAATGTTTTATATTAGATATATATAATATATATATAGATAAAACTTACTGTTTAATCAACAACATGCAGTAAGAAGCCTTTGTGTAAAGTCCTTTCTTTTAATTTTTTTGTTGCCATATACTGTATCCTAAGTCCTCTTCCTGGTTTTGAAATGTTAACTCACTGTTAAATTTCTAATGGTTTTTAGAGGATGTTACAATGTTATACTAGAAATGTTATTGTTGTTTTTACTCATTTAATCTCAGTTTACAAACCAACCATGGTTTACAATTTTCATCCAGTTTGCAATCCGTCCCTTTGTGCCACCTGGCCGTTAGTTCGCGAATGATTTTGCAGTGAATGCTGTGGCCCTGCGGCAGCAGTATGGGTCTTTGTCCGCTCTGGGTTGACTGAATTGCTTGTTAATTTAGGAATTACGTTAATCTAATGTTTATTTTTTGTTAGGCACAAAAGTCATGAGTCAAAAAAGGACTTGGTCCGGAAGAAGAGTTTGGGGCAGGTGAAAAGCCATATGATGGCATTTCATACGCAGCTGTCGAGTTCCTAGGAAGACAAACTGTTTCTCAAATTCCTGTTGGCTGAAACCTGAGGCACTGAAAAAACAGAGCCTGGTCTATGGGAGTCAATATAATGGCACATATATGCAAGCATTTTGCAAAAAAACAAACCAAAAAAAGTTTTTTAACAAATAATAACAAAAAAGTTGTGCAAACAAAAATAATAAATATTGCCAGATAAAAAATAAGGTCTGAGCAAAAAAAAGTTTGTGCACAATAGAAATACATAATTGCACAAAAATTAAGGATATAATTCACTGTCGAAAATAAATGCCAGTTTTGTAAAAATGAAGCTTATTGAACGTTGATTCTATTTTTTATCTCTGCAAACACATAATTTCCATGCTACTTCCTGCTAATTCATTGTGCACACGCTCCATTTATTTTCTGCGTTTCAGGTCAAGCATGACATTCGCTATTACCGTTTTCCCTTTGCGCTTCACTTTCTGAGTGTTTCACTTCAATGGCAAGAACTCAAAAACTGGGGCGTGTTTCAGTGGGCCTGGGCACGCCCCCTCCCCGTGAAGCCCACGTCATTAGCTGGAGACGTAGATGCGCAACAGGTTTCTAAAGTCAAACATGCAGAGCGCAGGCCCTCGGGTGGATTCCAGGTATGTAAAGTTTTGATTGTTTCCGTGTTATTTCACTAACATAAAATGTGTGTTTGTTTTGTTAACATCCATGCGATACTATTAGTTTGAGTGTTTGAAATTAACTTCATTTTGTGAGCTGATGTGCGGTTTTTGTCCATAACTAGGCAGGTAATATGTTCTATAACGTAATCAGAAGACTATTTCCATTAGCACTGCCATTATATAATATTCACTTTATTATTTAGGAAAATACCAAAGCATGGCGTTGAAGAAACACAACTATCACTGTAACATTGTCATGTCGTATGTTTTATTGTATATGGTGTGGATTATTAAATAAATAGCCAAATCGCCAACAGAGTCAATCACCCACGAGAATCTCGTTCATAAATGAACAGGATTCAGCCCAGGGGCGTCGCTAGGGCTAAACATTCGGGGCTCGAGCCCCGAATGATTTTAATCTAGCCCCCGAATGTTTTTGTCCTAAGATCTCGGCATTTTGCCAATGAGTTCAGAGGAATGTACGAAATAAGTAATGTGATCTTTTTAAGTTTGGCCACTGTCGCCATTTCCAGTACGCGATTTTGAACTGGCATCTCTCTCCGCACGCATACACTCAATCACTCACAGCACCACTTACTTAAATCCTAAACTATTTTTAAGCCTTTGGCGTGACGCTATTTTAAAAAATAAACTGTCAGAAAACAACGGTAGTTGTAGCCAGTGTGGATGACAGATCAAATACAATGTCGACACCAAAAAAAGAATCAACTACTATTCTTTCTTTTTGCAGAACACGAAGATGTACCTGTACTTTTTTTATACTTTACAAAACAAACACAAAAACAAACAACGCATATTTCACCAGACTAATATATTCTACAAACCATCTCAAGCCTTTATGACGGATCATCAATATTAATCAACGTAACTTGCGACTGACTAGACCTTGGACAACAATTGACTCTGATTTGTGACGTGCAGCCCTGTGACTTGCAAGTCCCTTTTTATTATTATTATTATTATTATTATTTTTTAGAGCTTCTGATCATTTTTGGCACTGAGCCAGAGAGGGACTACTAAGGACTCTTGTTAGTGTTTTTAATCCACATGATGTTTAGGATATTTATTAGTAGCATTTAAAATAGACAATCACTATAACAACTTATAATAATAAAACAATAATAAGAAAAAGAAACACCTATGTAGGCTATATTGAAACAGCAGTAGCTAGCTGAGAACCGTCTAAGAGTGCCGTTTTTCCCCAAATATACCTATGATGTAAAAATGTGATGTTGATTTTTACAACAGTTCAATACAACAAAAATTAAATACAGACACTAATAAACAATCTTCACCATATATTCCTATTTTTGCATCAAAAATAATTCCAAATAACAGCCCATCAGCAGTTTTTTGCGTCTCTGAGCAACATGGAAGGTGTTTAGTTCCGGAATGAAGTCAACCGTTTCAATGATTCGGCTTCAGCGGCAATGACTCACTTATTAACAGGGACTTGGTGCCACCTACTGCGATTTTAATTTCACATTTAAGTATATTTTATAATTTAAATAATTTCATATATCAGTATTCAACGTTTTATGCTTAAATATATCAAAACATTATTTATGCATTTGTAATTAAAGGTTAAATGCATTCATGTCTTGCATTAAACAGTGTGTAAACACATCTAAATGCCACTTCAGATGCAGCTTCTGTGTTGATTTCATTTGCTTGGTAACAGCCCAAGTGTCTTTATTATTCTAATTCACTGATTAAATCTAAGAATTTGACTCAAAAGATAATGGTCTTTTAGAAAAAATAATGGCTTTATAAAGGTAAAAATCCCCATAAAATGTAAAAATCAATTTAAACTTATTGGAAAAGATTCATTTCTATCAGTGTGAACTGACCACCACACAGAATATAAGAATATTAAAAACTTTAGGAGTCAGCTGTCCAACGGCAGTCCTT
This sequence comes from Cyprinus carpio, assembly GCF_018340385.1. Classification (NCBI taxonomy): domain Eukaryota; kingdom Metazoa; phylum Chordata; class Actinopteri; order Cypriniformes; family Cyprinidae; genus Cyprinus; species Cyprinus carpio. The sequence goes on along the minus strand of NC_056575.1, from coordinate 25,375,720 downwards.
AAGCCCATTCACTGATGGTTTATTATTTTTATTTAACTTTGTATATATTATAACTATTGCTGTATATTTACTGTTCCTCTTCATTTATATAGCTCTTTGCCCAGTAATTAACGTTCTGTATCAAAGATTATGCCATAGTACTTATTATACTATAATGTCAAATTGCTATGTTCTGTTCTTTTAATATGGAACCAGCACTTGTTTTGTTCCATTATTCTCAATAATTTTAAAAAAGTTGAATCTTAAATGTTATTATACAGATAAATAACTTTAGAATTTAACACAGTTGATAAAAGTAGGCTAACAAATTTTTGAGTCTGAAGTGAGGTCCAGTGTCTTTGATTATGAAAACCTCTGACATATATGATCCTTTTGAATATTGTTCGTAATAAAATTTCATACCCAAGAACATACAAAAGCCTTAAATTATATAGGCCCAAAGATAGATCTAAATAAAATATAAACTGTTAAAGCAATAAGGAATTACAGACTGAACATGACTTTCTATTATTCAACTAATGCAGTATATAAGTTAAAAATAGAGCAAATGTATTTCAAATCTCAAAAAAATTGTTAGATTAGTCATATTTAGTGCAAATAAATTAAGAAAATCAAGTGTAATGTCAAAGTTTAACCACTAGATGTCTGTAGTACTCTGTGTACTTATGTCTGAAAACCTTTCAAACATAGTTACTTTTATTTGGTTTTGCATTTGGATATATACTTTAGATATGATCAAAAGACTACATAAATACATACATATAAATAAAACAAATATATACATACATACAGAGTATTTTTTTAATGATTATTTTCTTTATTAACTTTATTTCACACTTTTCCAGATAGCAGTGGCATCAGTGGCATAGATGGCATTAGAGATGAGCTGCAACAAGATCAGTTAGAATTGGACACTGGTACAGTGTGTGTGTGCGTGTGTGTGTTGCTAGGTGCGTGCGTGTGTGTAAAGTTTTGTTTATTTTATTTGTATTAAAGTAGGACTATCTTAAACTATGCATAATATAGCATTTTTGTTGTCAGAAATTAGCTGTTTACATATGAATGCATTATTCTGTGTATTTTACTTTTGTATTGCAGATGAGTTAGAGAGAGCAGCAAGCAGCTAGGCCATAGAAGGCAGTGAGAAAGACGATGATTTAGGGACTTTGGAATCAGGACCAAAGCAAGTTAATCTCAAAAATTTATCCAGTCACCAGATTTGGTCTACAAAAAAGAAGATCCTTTCAGCAGAGATGGTTTGATTCTTTTGAATGGCTGGAGTACTCTGTTAACAGAGATGCCACATTTTGCTATGCTTGCAGAATACATGGAAATAGCATCCAGCATGAAATAATAAAGATTCTCTGATCAGCACTGGAGGCTTTTCAAACTGGAAACGAGCTCTGGATAGTTTCAGAGAGCATGAAGCAAGTTTACGGCACAAGGCTTCAGTGCTTGCTTGGAAGAATTATAAAGCCAGTTTAATAGAAGGCAGTGTTGTTGAGAAAATGAACGTGGCACAAATTGGTGACATTGTTGAGAGACGCGAATATTTGTGCAGAATTGTTGCTGTGACCAGCTTTCTAGGGAAGCAAGGTATTTCTTTTCGTGGACATGAAGAAGCAGAGTCTAGTGGAAATCAGGGAAAGTTTTTGGAGTTAATGAAACTCCTGGAGCATTTGATCCTTTCCTTCAAAGCTACAAACCACCTTCAAAATGCTACTTATCTCTGCCCATCTTCGCAAAATGATATGATTGAGTGCTGTGCAGAAGAAATAACTACCTGCATAGTTGAAGAGGTAAAAAAAGCAGCAAAAATGTTTGCAGTTATGGCCCGATGAAAGCAAGTGATGGCCATGTTGAGCAGCTTGCTGTATGTGTACGTTATGTCACAGCTAAAAGGCACAGTAAAAGAGCACTTCATTGAACTGTCCAGCCTCAACAGTTTCAAAGCAGAGTCAATCACCGATGCAATTGAATGCGTGCTAAGATTGAAAGGTTTGAATGATGTCTTCTGTGTGGCTCAAACCTATGATGGGGCTTCAGTAATGAAAGGTGAAGTTGGTGGAGTTCAAGCTCGTTTCTGTGAGAAGCACCCTGAAGCAGTTTACGTGCATTGTTATGCCCATGAACTGAATTTGGTACTTTGTCACACTTGTAGGGCTGTACCAGAGGCAGATGACTTTTTTGAAACATTGGGGAATGTGTATTCCTTCTTTAGTGCATCAATGGTCAATCATCAAGCATTTCATGACACACAGAAACAACTAGGTTTAGAGAACAGTGAATTTGTCCAGCTCTCTAGAACTAGGTCGGAATGCCAGCTCAACTCAGTAAAAGCTGTGCTTGAAAATCTGACTGCTTTGTTTAAGATGCCTGGAAAAAAGTTGCTACACCCATAGCAATTGGGCGTGCTGTCAAAAGCGTATGGATGATTACACAGTGGATTCCACTTTGGGCATTAGGGCTCCGTGTGAAACTGGCAACCAAAACAGCTTAAACATCATCTTTTGTACCATCCATGTCTTTGACCGCATGATAAGTGAGGTGAGCAACAGATTTTCTGGTGTTGGGGTAAAAGCTCATGAAGGGCATTCAAGCTTCTAATCCAGCAGCTGATGACTTTTCTCAGTGAGGAATCTCTAAACCTCATTGCAACACATTACAAAATCCAACTTTGTAAAGAGGAAATCTGGTAGCAAAAAAGAAGAAAGAGGGTGCTGTCTATGACATGGCCAGTGCTTACAGACTTCTTGATCCCGACATGTTTCCTACCCTGAGCTTGGTTTTTCAAGCAGCGCTTACAATACCTGTCAGCAGTTCCAGCTGTGAGCGGTCATTTAGTGCATTGCGTCATCTACATACATGGCTTAGGCGAACAATGAGCCAGAAGAGACTCAACCATTTGGCTGTTCTATCAATTGAAAAAGGAATTCTCAGCACTATAAATAGTAGCATGGTAATTGACCATTTTGCTCAAGTCAAGTCTTGGAGATACTTTCTGATGATTCCACCCTCCAAGAAATAGGCTAGAGAACACAGAAAGATAGATTGAAGAATCATAAAGATGGATAAAAATGTCACCAAGAGCATGAAGTAGACAAGATACAAGCAGCTAGACAGATGAGTTATGAGAAATGAGAGAACAATAAGAGAAGGGAGAGAGGCTGAAAAAAAAAGAAAAAAAGAATGAGACAGTAATGCTAGCATAAATGAGAAATGAAATAAGAGGTCCAAGTATAATATAGATGATTGTAAAAAATTTATAATTAAAAATAAAAAAAAAAGTTCTGCATGGCACTGTTTCACACACAAGCTGTAAAAGAGAAAATATTGTGTGTAGTAGCCTATCTGTGTGTGAGAGAAAGTAATTAATTTAATGAACACCTTTTTAGTAACAAGACTGTGAAATGATGGGAGGAGTCAAAAAGAAGACTGAATGAAATTTGTATAAAGTTGCATACTATTTTTGTTAATTTGTGTTTATTATTAAACTATATTACATAAAAAAGTTCTTCCAAAACACGTATTTCTTGCTTTCCCCCTCCCCCCTAATTAGCCCCTGATCTTTCGGCCTCGGCCCCAGATGTTTTCAAATCCTAGAAACGCCTCTGACTGTACCTGATAAGGTTTAGGGCTGAGCCAGGCAACCTTGAAGAAAGAGAAGTGTTTCTCTGCGTATGTGTGTGTTAGTATCCGTCTGTGCAAGGCGATGTGGAGACAGCCCCAGGAAGAAAACATTCATCTGCCATTACCCTGATGTCCAGGGAATCAGATACACCACTTTGGAGAGATGTATTGTATCTGACCTCTGATCAATTGTCAACAAAATAATCATTAGAAGATATGCTTCAACTTTGATGCCATGTGTGGAGATTTTTCTATGTCTATCTATGTTTCGACCAATCAGAATCTTGCTCACCTATGCATTGATATAGTTTAGCATTTTTCTTTGACTGACGGCATCTCTCACTTCTGGTCTTCATTCAACACACCCTGGTACTTGGGGTTTAACAGTAAATTTCCTCTACAATTTATTTATTTATTTTGCTGACAGTTTTTTTTTTTTTTATAATAAATTGTCTAGTACATAATAAAAAAATAAAATCAGTGTTTAATTTCACACTCCAAAAAAGTACAGAGACATAATAATCACTCAAATCATGACCTAAAAATTGGCATTTTAGGTCATTATTTGAAAAATGTAAAAATAATTAAAAAAAAAAAAAAATTGACATGAACAAACTCACAGATGTTTTATCACATAAAAATACAAATACAAAGCACCCATGTTGTTTGTTTATTTCTTTACTTATTATTGAACATGCAGGTATTTTCATTCTTAGAAGTGTGTTAATGAAAATAAAGTTTTTAGAGTTTTTTAGAGCGATGAGCATTTCAGAAAAGTGGGGCATAGAGGAGAAACAATAATGTACAGTATGTGGAAAATAATGTATTTTTTAACCTTAAACCGTATTAAACATCTCATTACACCAAATACACAAAATAATGTTCTTAGTCTTACAGTATTTTCAACAATACACAAGCATGTGATCAGCTAGAGACAAAAAAAAAAAAAAAGAAGGAAAATCTGACCACGCCCCAAGTCACGCCCGCAAGTCACACCCCCAGCACTCATTATTAAAAATATATATTTTAGCACATTAAAAGACATATATTATATTGTAAAAATACATACTCTGCTGTAAAAAATAAAAAGCAGCATTTACTAATCATGACAACAATATGATAAATATAGTATAATAAAGTACTATAAAATATTATATAGTCAAAGTTTATAGAATTGTTATTGTTATTAGTATTAAAGTACCTACCAAAAATTTGGAAACATTACAATTATTAATGATTTTGAAATAACTATCTTCTGATCATCAAGGATAAATTTATTTGATCAAAATAAAGTATTTTAAAAAACACAAATATTGTGAAATATTATTAGAAATACAAAAAACGTTTCCTATTTTAATATATTATGTTATTCCTTTGATGCAAAGCAGAATTTTCTTCATCATTACTCCAGTTTTCAGTGTCACATTATCTTAGAAATCATTACAATTGATTTGACACTCAGGAAACATTTCTGATTATCAATGTTGAAAACAATTTGCTGCTTCATATTTTGTGTGGATATGATGATGCACTTTATTTTTCAGTATCTTTTTGATAAATATAAAGTTTAATGAACAGCATTATTTTGCATTTATCAAATATATTAATTAAATTTGTTAATGCATTTAATAAATAGAAATAATTTTAACTGTTTTCACTTGCTTTTTGTCACTTTCATGCATGATCAATAAAATTATTTTATTTATTTTTTACTTTTTTAAATCTTAATACAAATGTTTGATTGGTATCATTGATTGCACAAAAATATTATGCAGCAAAACTGTTTTTAACATTTATAATAATGAGAGATGTTTCTTGAGCAGCAGCAATCAGCATATGTGTGTGAATGATTTCTGAAGGATTATGTGACACTGAAACTTCTTTTTAAACAACAACAGATTCATAAATGTTTCTAATGACGAAATGTTTTTATTCCCAAATGCAAATTAAAGTGTCTCAAACCAAGCGCAGCAGCACTCGTGCAGTGCTCTCAGGATCATTGCGTCCATGATGATTCTTTTGCAGTTTATTTAGGTAATAGCTAAAGGCCATTTGCGCAAATTCAATTATCATGCAGTGACCAACTGAACCCCCACCCCCACAAAAAAAAATAAAAAAAAAAAAAAAAAAAAAAAACTTGGATTTACATGAATCACATGGGTCATCCCTCAGAGGTCGGAAAATATGGAAATCCATATTTATACAGAAAAATCACATCCCTGAATACGAGTAACAGCACCTTCATTATAAGCATGCAATCCCAATCCAGATGGGACAAAACATCAGTGCATAAACCGTTTACACAAGAAAAACTATCACTTATTGTTTCTGTCTGGATCACTTAATGTCGCACTGGCATTCACATTTCCTGGGACGGCTCAGTAGCTGCAGGCTCCGATCCATCATCATCAAAACCAACATAATCAAAATTAAGGCTCAGTAGCTGCAGGCTCCGATCCATTGTCATCAAGATTAACAGCGGTGTATGTATCACTATTCACCAGTAAAAAAAAAAAAAATAAAAAAAAATTCAAAAATAAATGAACAAGATGAAGTGTAAATTACACAACAAAAGTACAAGAGACCTGGATTTTTCTTTTTCATGAAGTATTAACAAAAAGGCTTTAAATGTAGGATGTTTCTGTTAATGAATCTTCAGAGTGATCAAACTGCAACAGTGTCATCTACTGTACTACAGCAATACACAATCTGGGTGCTGTCTCACCTGTGAAGATCTGCTTCCGTGGGTGGTGATAACAAAGGATAAGAAAAAGAAAAACCATTCATGTGTACATTCAGGTAACACTCAAATCTGACCAGGGTAATTAAAGCTAACTAAACTATATATATATCAGGATCAGAAAACCTTACAAATAATTAATTAAACATCACCTACACCACATGTTGTTTGGGAGGGTTTCAAGAAAATAAAAGAAAGAAAATGTACTCATTCAAAAACAATTTCCAGCATCTGTTGCTAGACACGACTGGAACTTCAAATGGGACTCGCTTCTATGGTCTAATGAAAACTCAAAATACAGCTTTTTAGCAGCAAACACTCAAGATGGGTTTGGTGCACACAGGGATAAAAAGTACCCCATGTGTACAATGAAATATACTGCTGTATTTTTGATGTTTGTGGGCCTATATTTTTCTGCTGGAGGTCCTGGACACCTTGTTTTTAGACACATGGCATTATGGATTCTATCAAATACCAACAGATAAAAAAAATCAGTAAGTGACCGACTCTATTAGAAATCTTATAACAGGCCATGTGTAGATATTCCGACCATACAATAATCCAAACACAATTTTAAAGTATTATTCTCCAATGAAAGGTTAGACTTATGTGCATTTTTTAAATAAAAGATCTAAGTGATTAACATTGAAGATTTATTTCACACAGCCTTCTTTGATCATATTAGGGTGGCAATAATTCTGACCACGACTGTATATATAACTGTAAGCTATATATATATAAAAAAAAAAAAAAACACAGCTAAAAGTAAAATGGAAAATAAATTAAAAAAAAGATTATGTAAACAAAGATACTAAATGATACTAATAACAGTGTACAAAACACGTCACTAATATGAACATGTATATGTATACCACTGCTCCTGATGTTACACTGAAACAGTCCCAGAGCAACGAGAATCTGTTTAGAATCATTGTAAATTCACAGTTTTTTGCAGACAGACAGATTGAGTTCACACAGTATCTCACCTGATCACTGCACTGAGTCCTGGTTCCTGATCCTGTAATTCAAATAAACACACATTACGTTGGTTAGCTACAATAAAAACACACATTTTCACATCTGTTAAGATTATTTTCACACAATAAATCACAATTTAGCATCTTATTAAAACATCTGTATGTAATACTCACTTTGCCCTGCTTGAGAAGCTTGCGATAGTAAATCACACCAGCAGCTGCACCCACTATCAGCAGAACAGCACCAACACATATCCCTGCTACAGCAGCTGAAGACAGACCTGAATCAGGAACAGATGAAGACAGGGACACTCATTATTACTAGACAGTGAATGATATCCAACCAGTTTTTTTTTAAAGAGTTAGTTCACCCAAATATTAAAATTACGTCATTAATGACTCACCCTCATGTCGTTATAAGACCTCCGTTCATCTTCGGAACACAGTTTAAGATATTTTAGATTTAGTCCGAGAGCTTTCTGTTCCTCCATTGAAAAATGAAAACGTATGTACGGTATACTGTCCACGTCCAAAAAGGTAATAAAAAACATCATCAAAGTAGTCCATGTGACATCAGCAGGGGCTCCGTTAGAATTTATTGAAGCATCGAAAATACATTTTGGTCCAAAAATAATGACTTTATTCAGGATTGTCTTCTCTTCCGGGTCTGTTGTGAGCGCCTTCACGACGCTGCGGTGACGTATGATGCTGCTGACGTGTTTTCCTGGTGCGCCCAATAACAAAGAAAACATGGTCAGCAGTGTCATACGTCAACAGTCACAGCAGCAACACTCACAACAGACCCGAAGAGAAGACAATCCTGAATAAAGTCATTATTTTTGGACCAAAATGTATTTTCGATGCTTCAACAAATTCTAACGGACCCTCTGATGTCACATGGACTACTTTTGATGATGTTTTTCGTCGCTGTCCGATGAAAACCACGTATGTCCATTTTGACGATTTTGAGATTTTTCGACGGACTGAATGTCCAGGTTCATTTCCGTATACAGTATGCTTCACATATCTAAATGGCCAATGAAAAGTTGTGAAATCATGTCATCTGATTTTTCACGTATATCCATTTGGTGTCAAAGCTGTCAATCACGCCGCGTATATCCCGCCCTGTGGAAGCATCTCGCCGGTCTCGTGAAGTTTCATCGAAGCTCAGCACTGGATAGCCGAATAAACACTGTGAGGTAAAGTATCAGCAAACGTTTGTTTTTGACAACTGTTCTCAAGTTTATTATATATTTAATAAACTAATTCGTATAGGCTATTTAATAAACTGAGCGTATTCATCTGTCAATATGAAACGCGACTTGGCCATTCTAATTAATGATCGGAAGAACGCGTATCGACCACCGTTACTGTAAAATATGCACGTATTTCCATTTAAACTCAATTTTGGTCAAATGTGGATTATATCATTACACTGGCAAGAATATGGGTTACATGGTACAGAAAGATGCCGTACCAAGTATGACAACGCTACATTCAACTGCTTTTGAAATACGGTGTTTTTTTTCACTTCCTGAAAAGTAACCGTTTTGGACATACGTTGAGTTTCATCGGGCAGCGACGTTTTATTACCTTTCTGGACATGGACAGCTTACCATACATACACTTTAAGTGGAGGGACAGAAAGCTCTCTTGGACTAAATCTAAAATATCTTAAAACTGTGTTCTGAAGATGAATGGAGGTCTTACGGGTTTGGAACGACATGAGGGTGAGTCATTAATGACATAATTTTCATTTTTGGGGTGAACTAACCCTTTAACAATATTCCTCTACATCTTTCTACTTTGGTTTATCAGTTGTATGATACTGATTTAAGTAAGGGATAGTGCACATCCAGCCACCTTGTTCTCGCAGAAATAAAACGCCCGACAGGGTGGATCAGGACCCCCGGCGCAAAGCGGGAGGGGTTTTGTATCAGCCTGAAGGGGTTTATTACTTGAGAACAAGTGGCTGGATGTACATTATCCCGCTTATTACATGGCTACTTGCCACATAAAAAATAATTAGCCGTGAAAAATTATTGATTTGAGTTGAAAATATTTGAACGCGAAGCTTCCGTGAAGACAAGCAGTTGTGAGCAGGGCGGCAAATTCAAACTAAACGGACATATAATAGAAAACGTTGCAGTAAAATCACGTATTACACAACATTTCACCACCAAATAAATTAAGGCAATAAAATAATTAAGATGAAAATGTTTTAAAAACTTAACAGTTTGTTAAGTTCTCTTACAATCCATTACCCGCGTACAAACCAATCGTAGCAAAATGGCAGCAGCTGGGTTTTGTATGAAACGAGAGCGAGTCCGCGATACCAGGATGACATAATTAAACAAGTTGTACACCCATTTTGAATCGAGTTTTAATATTTTATTTGCTGCCACAAATGCAAAGCTTCCACCAAGAAAAAAAAATAGTTCAAGCAAGAGTACATGGACTGTTACCCGGATGAGCCTGTGTTTATTAGCTTTTATAGGTGGTTATCCAGGAATAAACATCAACGCGGCGGAATGTCGCGGACCTGACCAATCAGAATCAAGAATTCCAGCGAGCGCGTTGTGAATAATTAAATGGTGTCAACTGGTAGGCTTTTTTTTTTTTTTAGAAACAAAGGCTAAAACTCTCATCTGTGAGCTAGGGCTGTGCGATATGGACAAAAAAAAAAACCCTTATCGACGTTTCTTTGATCAATTTGTGGATTCTCGATTAATCACGATTTTGATGCTTACAGTCATAAATGCATTCAGTATGAAT
>NC_056575.1:25316851-25364850 GCF_018340385.1 Cyprinus carpio | reverse complement strand
CAGCAGGATTCTATGAAAGGAAATCATGTCAGTTTTGACTTCTTTAAATCAGAGACCATGTAGGGCTGCAGTTAACATGGTTTTGAATGGTAATGTCACCAACTCCAAAACTGCTGATTTAAAAACTCCACAAACAGCACTTACCAGGCAGCTACACTTATAACTAACCACAGACGTCTACAAAAGCTCTTATGGAGAATTAAAAGGTTTAGATGCTGATGTTTGTTTTTTGTTTTGTTAACATTATGGCAATTAGTGTCAGACCTTTAGTTGAGCTCTGATTTTTGACTTTTTAATTATTAGTTTTTCTTTGGCTGCCTGTAATTTGTGTTAAGAACATGTTTGTTATGGCAAAAATAACCAAGAGAACGTGATCAGGTGATGCTGGCTATTATAATTGATTGTCACACTGCTGGATCTCATGCTGTAGAATCATAGAACTAAAATTAATACATCTCATCCATACGATTAAAGATTAGACACTGGATGAGATCAGTGAATCCAATTATTTTTGTCACCATCAGTAGTTAAAGAAAAATCACCTGATCACATTTTCTTTTAGCTTGTTTTCCATAACGAATGTGCTTCATAAACACAGTTACAGCAGCCAGAGAAAAAGTAATGCAAATCAACAAGGATCACATAAGCCCATCTGTGTTATAAATAAGCCCATTATAATTAGTAAAGAACTGTACAAAATAAAATGCAACATTTTTGAAGATTCTGAATACACAACTGAACAACAGGAATGAATGGAGCCAACTAAATAAAAATTTTATTATAGCCTATATGTACATTATTATAAAACAGAGCATTATTATTAAATATTATTTTGGCTCTAGAAAATATTTTCAGGTGGTGAAAATGCTGTTGTAGGTGGTATTAAGGCTGCCAAAAGCCTTGTTCTTCCTTTTTGCACTTTATAAAAACCTTCTCTTTTTTATTATATTTGTAGGGGTATTTTTATTTAAGGTTGAACAATAAATAGTTAGAACTTCTAACCATTACATTCTGACAAGATAGAAGCTTTACTTTCAATTTTTATTTCCATAGTCTCTAACAGTAATATGTAAAACAGAGTGAAAGTTCAGAATGGAAATAAAGAGCCACTGTTTTTCACACAGAGTTTCACTGTACTTCATTTAAATAAACCAAATTATGTTTTATTTGCATGAGCATTTACACGAAATGACATTAACTGACCTTTAAAAGAAATGAGATAAAACATGACAAAGCACACATTACTACAACTATGAACCCACCAAGCCTTTTACTTACACAGTTTTTATCAGAAATACTCAGAGCTTTAAATACTTATTGTGAGGCGTAATGGACAAGTCCAGTGTTTTGGATAAATGTTGGTGTCAAAATCATTTATGGTATTGTGTGTGTCCCACCATGTCTGCTGTTGGGTTTTGGTTTCAACAGCATGAGCACTAAACAGAATCAAACCCACAGAAACTGCGATTATCAGACAATTGTTTACAGTGGCCAGCTGAATTGAATTATATACATTTTTTATTTTCTTCATGTTTGCATTATAAAATTGTTATTTCAATGATGAAAAATAGATGAAGATAGACAACCAATATTTGTTCAACTTAAATCACTTATTTTGCATTGAATCAACAAACAATTTTGATTTTGTACAGCAGGATTCTATGAAAGGAAATCATGTCAGTTTTGACTTCTTTAAATCAGAGACCATGTAGGGCTGCAGTTAACATAGTTTTGAATGGGAATGTCACCAACTCCAAAACTGCTGATTAAAAAACTCCACAAACAACACTTACCAGGCAGCTTCACTTATAATGGTAACACTTTACAATAACTTTCATTAATAAATCATTAACAAACATTACATAATTTTTAACTAATCATTTCTTAATATATATTCACACAACTAGAAATATGAGATGTGCTTGTTGATGTTAACTAATGAACTTATTAAACATTACCAAATGATAAACAGATCATTATTTAATGTAAATTGAAATGCTTACAAATGTCATTAAACTTTCAATTCATATGATCGTGTTTTGTTTTTTTTAATCTTCAAATGATTTTGATATCTGGTTCATAATGATTAAATGCTTCATTAATAAATCAACAGACATTATAGAATGCTTAACTGATCATGAGTTAATGTTTACAAATACAAATAAAAATAAACAAACACAAATAAAAATAAATCAACATACCACAAAATACTAAATGCTCATTTTTACATTTACAAATGTTGTGAAGATATAGCTTAATTAGTAATTTTAAGCACTTCACAAACTTCATGTTAATATATTCACTAACTCATAATCACAGTCTGTAAAGGTATATATTTGGGTTTTGTTTGTAGACTTATTTTATTTGCACATCTTATATAATTGTTTAATAATTTGTTGATGTTTTTGCAGTACCCAATCTAAAGTGGAAAACTATTCATCAATTGTAAATGTTTATGAACATTTACTAATCATTAGAACCTTGATGAGCAGTCATTTTGATGGCAAAAAGTGTCCAAAACCTACCCATACACCACACCTGAGGCTAACCTTACCTGTATCACATCTCAGCAGCAGCAGTGTTTTGTGCATTAACACAAGCTTTTTAATCATTTTATAACATGTTAAAATCATTTGTAGATTTTTAAGATGTACATGATCTTGTGAATTAAAAGTTTAATGACATTTGTAAGCATTTTAATCTACATGAAATGTTATTTATTAATAAACATTAACAAGCATATTATTTTATGCTTCTAGATATGTGAATATATATATTAACTAACTATCCGTTAAGCATTGCATAATGTTTGTTAATGATTTATTAATGTTTAAATGTTTTATTTATTATAAAGTGTTACCCATTTTTAAGGTTGAACAATAAATAGTTTAAACTTCTAACCATTACATTCTGACAAGAAGCTTTACTTTAATTTTTTTTATTTCCATAGTCTCAAACAGTAATATATAAAACAGAGTGAAAGTTCAGAATGGAAACAAAGAGCCACTGTTCTTCACACAGAGTTTCACTGTACTTCATTTAAATAAACGAAATTATGTTTTATTTGCATGAGCATTTACACAAAACATGCAATGCCTTTCAGTTTGAACCTGCTCAGGGGTGTTGCTGTGCTGTGATAGTTATTGTGTTTTTTTTAGGACAATAACTATCTGCAAAAAAAAAAAAAAACACCTGACATTAACAAATGTCAAAATCATTGATTCCATTGTGTCGCACCATGTCTGCTGTTGGGTTTTGGTTTCGAAAACATGAGCACTTAATAGAATAAAAACACATATAAATTTTTGAAAACTCCTGCCAGGGTGAAGATTTTCAGAAACTCTGGTTGCAGTGTTATCATGTAGACAGCGAAACCGGAGTTTTTTTGTCTTGTGACGTCAGAGCATGCACTTTTATCTCCGCCTATTGGAAAATTTTTCAGGCTTCTGATTGGCCAACATGGCTTTACAGTTGAGATTATATCACCACCTGTTGGCTACGTATGCTCTTGACAGTGCTTCATAGCATGCTTTTGCGTTTTCATGTGGACAAAGATTTTTAAAATAAAACGGAAGAAGGATAAACATATCCGTGTACGTGTGGACGTTGCCTAAAGCTCTCCAAATATAATTGATGTATAATATTATAGAATTGATTGTAGTAAAATATGCACAGAAAGTTTTCCAAATGAAATACAAAACTTGCTCTCATCTGAAAAGAGGACTTTGGACCACTGGGCAACAGTCCAGTTCTTCTTCTCCATAGCCCAGGTAAGACGTCTCTGACATTGTCTGTGGTTCAGGAGTGGCTTAACAAGAGGAATACAACAACTGTAGCCAAATTCCATGACACATGAGTATGCCTTGACCCCAGCCTCAGTCCATTCCTTGTGAAGTTTATGTCACGAAGTGACTTTGAGGGCGGAACCAAAAGTGAGAGGAGAAGTTCCGCCCGGACCGAAATGTGTAAGCCCTTGTCATTTCCGGAAACTCCGGACGCCCCAAATCAAGGGAAATCTTCAGCAGGTGTGTTCAATGACGTGGCGATTGCAGACGGGGCAGTTTGGGAGTATAAAGAGAGCATCGAGGATACAGGAAGGAGTGTTGTTTTGCCTCCCAAGGAACGCCACGAGTGAGATGAGTGTTTTGGGCGTTGGAGTAGGGCGAAGCAGATGAGAGCAATTGTGGAGTCGCTAAGCGAATTGGAGGATTTGAAAACGGCTACTGGAACAGGTTTGCCAAAGCGAAGTTTGTGGAAAGAAGTCGTACTCACCCGTGTCTGTTGTATGAAGGTTCCGCAGAGAAAGAGAGCGGGAGAAGATCAGTATCACGACGACTGTGAGTACATTGGATTGCTTATATCGTTGTTTATATCTGGATGAGAAAGATAGCGGGAGAAGATCAGTATCACGAAGACTGTGAGTACATTGGATTGTTTACATATCATTGCTCATACTTGGATATGGATAACTAATATCTGCTGGAGTGATTAACAGCTTGTTGAGCGGCCCCATCGTGGAGGACGAGACGAGTGGGTGAGCCGAAGTAGAGTGGGGGTGAATGGATGTTATTTGGCTGTGGCCACACCATAAAGTTTGGAGCACTTACCGTGCCAGCGACTGTAAACTCCTCCAGGACGAAAATCCGAGCGGGCGTGGAGTACCGACCTTAAAAATCACTGAAGTGTGTGTAGTGCAGTGGGTGAGTCTGTCTTTGACGTGTGTACACCAAAGCTTTGCAGTGCTGTGCCGTGTCCCTGTTGTCTGTACTCGCCCTCCAGGCCGAGAAAAGTTCCTGTTGGAGAGAACGTAGGCTGCCGTGGCGGTGCCCACCTATCCCACCTACGCCCGCCTATAACTCCGTTCCCCGTACCTAGCCTGAAGGAGGTGAAGTGTGAATGCAAAACTAGGTATTGCGTGGATATTGTGGGGAAAGCTAAAAGCTATTGACCTTGAATACGCTCTGTAAGCCCAGCGTGAAGATACAGTCGCTTTGTTGAATACTTACCTGTCTGCACGAGCTAAAAGTTATTGATCTTGAATACGCCCTGTAAGCCCAGCGTGAAGATACAGTCACTTTGTTGAATACTTACCTGTCTGTACGAGCTAAAAGCTATTGACCTTGAATACGCCCTGTAAAGCCCAGCGTGAAGATACAGTCACTTTGTGAATACATACCGGCCTGCACGAGCTAGAAGCTATTGCCCTTAAATACGCCCTGTAAAGCCCAGCGTGAAGATACAGCTACTTGTTGAATACTTATCCGTCTGCACGAGCTAAAAGCCATTGACCTTGAATACGCTCTGTAAACCCAGCGTGAAGATACAGTCAATTTGTTGAATACATACCTGTCTGCACGAGCTAAAAGCTATTGACCTTGAATACGCCCTGTAAAGCCCAGCGTGAAGATACAGTTACTTGTTGAATACTTATCCGTCTGCACGAGTTAAAAGCCATTGACCTTGAATACGCTCTGTAAGCCCAGTGTGAAGAGTCAGTTACCTTGCTCAATACCTATCTGTGCTACGAGTAAAAAGTTACTCGCTTCGAATACACCAGGGTATATCCAGGGGAATGACCTAGTTACCTTGCTACATCCTTACCTCTGTTACTTACCTGTGCCCTCAGGGACTTGTGTGTTACCTTGTACTTACCTAGGAGGTCTATGGGAGTGGAGGAGCTGTCCAGACGCTGGTGAAGTACAACCCAAAGAGCAACGAATATAGGAACAAGGCATTCTTCTCCGATTTACCCATTACTCATCGTGTGTTTCTGTTGCCTTCAGGAGAAGAGAAGGGCGCCACGGGAAATCAAGCCGCTAAGGAAGGACTTAGGATCAGTCAGGAGATTGGTGGGAGTTCTGTGAAAGGACGAAAGAGCCCTTTGCCCCCCCCCTTGTGATTACTTACCAACGACCTCCAGAGTTCTCAGGCCCAGTCCCCTCCTGTCAAGAAACGAAAATCCAAATTTTAGATTCCCCTTTCTCTTTCCCTAAATTATCTTTTTAAATAATTTAAATAAAGTATTTTAAATTATCCTTAACTCATCTTGTGTGTCTGGTCATTGGGGTGTTCTTGGGACCTCCTCGAGGTGGAAGCTAGGAAGGGGCGTGACTCGCAACACCTGTGGTCCGCTCCGACCTGTGACATTTACTCAAATTCTTGAATCAATTTTACTTGACAATCCTCATAAGGCTGTAGTTCTCTCAGTTGGTTGTGCATCTTTTTCTTCCACACTTTTTCCTTCCACTCAACTTTCTGTTAACATGCTTGGATACAGCAATCTGTGAACAGCCAGCTTCTTTGGCAATGAATGTTTGTGGCTTACCCTCCTTGTGAAGGGTGTCAATGATTGTCTTCTGGACAACTGTCAGATCAGCAGTCTTACCCATGATTGTGTAGCATAGTGAACCAAATTGAGAGACCATTTTGAAGGCTCAGGAAACCTTTGCAGGTGTTTTGAGTTGATTAGCTGATTGGCATGTCACCATATTCTAATTTGTTGAGATTTGGTGAATTGGTGGGTTTTTGTTAAATGTGAGCCAAAATCATCACAATTAAAAGAACCAAAGACTTAAACTAATTTAGTCTGTGTGCATTGAATTTATTTAATACACGAGTTTCACAATCCGAGTTGAATTACTGAAATGAACACAACATTCTAATTTATTGAGATGCACCTGTAATATCAGAGGTTTAATGTATTTGAGTAAATGTAATAAGTTACTGTGCTTGAGTATCTTTTTGCATACTCTGTAGTTTTACTTAATATCAAAGGTATGAACAACTTTTACTCTGTACTTCACTACATTTTTGAATAAGCATATGTACTCTTTACTCCACTACATTTGTAATGAGTGTTGAAATTACACATTACATTTTGCATGGCATTTAGTTTTTTCTGTAGCAATTTATTTCTGCTACAAAAGAAGAGATATGACCACCTACAGGACACCGAAAGTACTAACTCTCGTGCGTTTTGCCCTTACTCACCCAAACTTGTCAACAAGGCTACTGTATGTGAATGCGAGTTTCTTAGCAAGTACATTGAATCACTGGTGTTTTATATGAGATGAGGACATGACTGAAGCCGCCAATGAGACTGAAACCAGCACATCCAGTGCAAGAAATTTTACTTAACATTATTTATTTATTTTATTTTATTCAGTTTTATTTTGGTTTTAGAAAATAAATGTGATAGCTATCCTCACAAATCGACTTTCTTGTTTTTTGACTAGTGCATCTTTTACTAAAGTTGTTTTGAAATTGGGGTTTTGTAACTTGTAATGGGGTAATTTTCACTGTAAGGTATCTGTACTTTTTCTTGAAGTATGGTTTTCAGGTACTTTTTACACCTCTGTATAATATAGTTTAATGCAGTGCTGCACTCTGCATGCATTGAGATCAACCTTTTTATTGATAACACAGCAAAATATGAGGTTAAAGGGATAGTTCACCCAAAAATGAAAATTATGTCATTAATGACTCACCCTCATGTCGTTCCAAACCCGTGAGACCTCCGTTCATCTTCGGAACACAGTATAAGATATTTTAGATTTAGTCCGAGAGCTTTCTGTCCCTCCATTGAGAATGTATGTACGGTATACTGTCCACGTCCAGAAAGGTAATAAAAACATCTTCAAAGTAGTCCATGTGACATCAGAGGGTCCGTTATAATTTTTTTGAAGCATCGAAAATACATTTTGGTCCAAAAATATCAAAAACTACGACTTTATTCAGCATTGACTTCTCTCCCGGGTCTGTTATGAGCGCGTTCACAACACTGCAGTTTAGTGATATCCGGTTCGCGAACGAATCACTTGATGTAACCGGATCTTCTTGAACCAGTTCACCAAATCGTACTGAATCGTTTGAAACGGTTCGCGTCAGCAATAAGCATTAATCCACAAATGACTTAAGTTGTTAACTTTTTTAACATGGCTGACACTCCCTCTGAGTTCAAATAAACCAATATCCCGGAGTAATTCATTTACTCAAACAGTACACTGACTGAACTGCTGTGAAGAGAGAAGTGAAGATGAACACCAAGCCGAGCCAGATAACGAACGAAACATTGACTCGTTCTCGAGTCAAGAACCGGTTGCATCGGTTTTCGGATCACCGGTAGTGATGGGAAGTTCTGTTCTTCTCCGCGAACCGGTGTCTTTCGGACAGTTTGATTCAATAAACCAGTTGCCGAAAACGGGTTCACCAGTTCTTTTTGCGCTCGACGTAATGACTTCATTGGCGATGATTGCCCTTGATTCAAGCCTTCGGGTTAACCCACGCTCATAACATTAGCACAGAATCAGTTCAGAATCAATCACCAAAAAGAACCAGTTCAGTTCAGACCGCGCTGTGTGTGTCAGTCTGAATCACGCATGCGCAGTATCATCAGCTCCTTGGTTCTCGAACCGGACGCGTCCGACAGAAACGGTTCTTGACTCGAGAACGAGTCAATGTTTCGTTCGTTATCTGCCTCGGCTCGGTGTTAAACTTAATACCCCTCTTCACAGCAGTTCAGTCAGTGTACTGTTTGAGTAAATGAATTACTCCGGGATATTGATTTAGTTGAACTCAGAGGGAGTGTCAGCCATGTTAAAAAAGTTAATAGCTTAAGTCATTTGTGGATTTAATGCTTATTGTTGACGCGAACCGTTTCAAACGATTCAGTTCGATTTGGTGAACTGGTTTCAAGAAGATCCGGTTACATCGAGTGATTCGTTCGCGAACCGGATATCACTAAACTGCGCGGTGCTGTGAACGCTCTCATAACAGACCCGGGAGAGAAGTCAATGCTGAATAAAGTCGTAGTTTTTGATATTTTTGGACCAAAAATGTATTTTCGATGCTTCAAATATTCTAACGGACCGTCTGATGTCACATGGACTACTTTGAAGATGTTTTTATTACCTTTCTGTCTTTCTTTCGCGACGGTGGACAGTATACCGTACATACATCTCAATGGAGGGACAGAAAGCTCTCGGACTAAAAATCTAAAACATCTTATACTGTGTTCCGAAGATGAACGGAGGTCTTACGGGTTTGGAACGACATGAGGGTGAGTCATTAATGACATAATTTTCATTTTTGGGTGAACTATCCCTTTAATATGTTGATTCTTGATGTCTGTGTTTGAATGGTTTAGTAGTTCAACATTTTTGAGCAAAAGATGTTTAAAAAAAAAAAAAAAAAAAAAAAAAACGCTGCTGGAACTCAGGCTGAAGCATCATTGAACTCATGTAATGAATAATAAAAAAAATAATACATCCCCAGTATAATAATGAATAATCCAAAAATAACAACACATCACCCATAATT
Source organism: Cyprinus carpio (assembly GCF_018340385.1). NCBI lineage: Eukaryota > Metazoa > Chordata > Actinopteri > Cypriniformes > Cyprinidae > Cyprinus > Cyprinus carpio. Next base: position 25,355,532 of record NC_056575.1, on the reverse strand, counting down.
AAAGATTTATATTGTAAATGCAATCACATAATTATATCAACATCAATACACAACCAACATCACCTGATGTTCTGTTGGCTTTTTTATCAGTACTGCGAGACATATTTCCTGTTTTAAAAGATATAATATCTCAGCAAAAACTGTGGTGGTTCAATTCTTATCTATATGAAAGACTATCCCCCCTATCATACATCCGGCGCAATGCAATGCCAGGCACGACAGAAGTGTTTTTTGCTGGTTTCAGCCCCATGCAGATGTCATTTCCATGTCCAGTGCCACAATGTTTAAATGGCAAATGCACTTGCAGTATTTTTTTGTTGATTTAATTAAATAAATATTATTAGTAATATGCACCTATAGGCAGGTGTACAATGCCCCGTAGATGGTCTGCTCGTGCACATTAACTTTATGCACAAGCAGAACCTTTCCTCTCTGGAGAAGCGTTTAGTCTTTGCTTTTGCAAATTCAGCCATGTAAATAGCGAATCCACCATGGTGTGAAAGCAACGGCTTTTGAAGGAAATGGGAGATGAAACTGATTGGTTTATGGCACGTTACGCCTAAACACACCCATGACTCATTAAGAAAATAGGTACAACCCTTTTGGACCACTGCGTCTGGCGTGCTGACCATTTTTCCATTGTTAAACTAACAAAAGTGGATTTGAACATGCCCTATGTGCACCTGCGCCTTCAGACCATGCACTTAGATTGCTAAAATAGGACCCAATATGTTAAGGGATAAAGAAATTCTCTCCTCCATGTAAATATCTATGAAATTCATTCATAGATTCACATTATTCAGTTCACTATGGGATAAATTTTTGGATGTTCTTGTGCGCAATACTCTATAACTACATTATTTTTTTGAGGTTTTCAATGGAAAATAAGTGTAAAAATACACTCAACCACAGTCTGCCACCATTCTCATGTTCTTGTAAAATTGATGGTCTGTAAGCACTTTTGTAGACGTCTGACAGAAATGAAGTCAATCTGAGATTTAATGCCTTTTTTATTTTAGTTGATTTCATCTAAGGCTGTGGCTGAAGTCAGTTGTAGTTTCTCTTTTCTTCAGTGATTCTGCTTGTTAACAGCAGGCATTCATCACTAATGCTCAATCAGTACTTAATTATATAATCTCCAGCACTGCTTCAGTGTTACTTTAACACTCTGAGTGTGGACTAATATAAAAACTGAGCACTGTTTATTTAACACAAGGGATTTTGCTGTGGGAACATATAGTTGCCCAAATAGTTAATCCGCCAAGACTTTGGTGTAAAAACAGCATGTCAAATGATAGTATGAAATTGTGTATGATACATGGTGAGTTGACTGGGTTAATGTTTTTAACCAGGGATTAAAATAAAATAAAAAATATTAGAAACAATAACCTATTATGTAAAGTAGCTGCAGCTAATGACAATAACTATTTGACAGGGGATTCACAGGATCTGAGGATTGTGCTGCTGGGAGTCTGTGGAGCTGGAAAGAGTTCAGTTGGAAATGCAATACTGGGTCAAGATGTTTTTGAAGAGAGCAGAACTAGAGAGAGTGAGATACAGAGAGGAAGAGTAGAAGACAGAAACATCTCCATCATCGACACTCCAGGATTCTTCAACACTCATCTGACTGATGAAGAGCTGCAGGAGCAAATGATGAAGAGTCTCTCTCTCGCTCATCCTGGTCCTCATGTGTTCCTGCTAGTCATCAACCTGGAAACCTTTAAGGAGGACGAGAGGAATGTTGTGGAGCAAATTCAGGAGTACTTTGGAGAGGAAGCTTTTAAATACACTCTGGTTCTGATTACTGGAAGAGAACAAATGTCAAACAGAGAATGGATGGTCCTTAAACATAATGGTAAATTTCATGACCTAGTCAGTTATTTCAGAGGACAATATCATGAGATCAACAGTAAAAATGAGACTAATCAATCTCACATTAAAAAACTTCTACAGAAGATTGATGAATTCATCAGACAGCATGATGGCCAGCATTACAATAACAACACTGACTCTGTGTCTGTAACGGAGAGCAGAAAAGAAAAGAAACAACAAGAAGAAAATAAGTCCAAGGTAAAAGAGCAAGAGATAGAGAGACAAGAACGAATAACATGGGATACTTTAGAAACGATCAGTGCAATGGAAGAAAGAACAACACAAGCTCTGTTTGAACCACAAAATGAATGTCTTATTCCTTATGTCCGACAAACAAAGAAAACAACTTATGTACATAAAGAAATTATTCAACAAAGAAAGAATGCTAGAATGCTGCCATTCTCAGTAGAAGAAAATAATACAACCCAACCAGGTGAGAAGTTTTAATTAAACTATTGCATCCCAAATCTCATGGCACTTTACTCAAAACTGTAAAATTGGTCGTCAACAATTGTGAAAAATTGTGCTAGAGGTTTTTCAAATCAACCTCTATAAAATTCACTCCAACATCATCCCAGCTAATGAGATTTTGATCTAAGAACATTTTAGAAAGTTTTCTTAATGTTAAAAATTGTTTAAGAAAACCTAATTTTTATTATTGTTTTAACCTAATTTTTATTATTGTATGGCTCTCAGGAATACTTAATTCTGATTGGTCAGTCACTATTCAATTCAATTCAATTCAAGTTTATTTGTATAGCGCTTTTTACGATACAAATCATTGCAAAGCAACTTTACAGAAAATTAAGTTTCTACAATATTTAGTATTTAGTCACTACATTCCAAGGTGTTATTCCCCGATAACAACTGTCGTCATTAGCAACAGCAAATAACATACCACTCAACTGATTTCATTTCAAATACCATTTTATATATTCATCTTTATTTATGTGCTAAAAAGCTGTGTTATTATTGATACAGCTGAACATTATGCCTTAATTGTCCTTTTGGACTAAACTCAAGGCTTAAAGCTGTTTGTTAGAAACTGTTTTTCTTTGCATAAGCTTTGTGTTTAAAGAGATATTAAATATTTGAACTCAAATCAATATTTAATATCTAACTACTTACTTGTATGGCAGGTACGGACGTAACCCTCGTTCCCTGATGGAGGGAACAGAGATGTTATGTTGTGTGAGAACATTAAGGGTCTAACTTGGGAGCCCAATCATCTCTACATTTAAGAGAATACACTAATGATAATTAGCTAGTGGATTTTGCATGCTGAGCTACTCCCCATATACATGGGTATATAAGGAGACAACACGCATTCACTAATTAGGTTTTATGGTGAGGAGCCGAGAATATGTCCTGGCATCAGCAAATGGTTCAAGGTTGTGGCATGGGGACATAACGTCTCCGTTCCCTGCATCAGGGAACGAGGGTTATGTACGTAACCAAGATGTTCCCTATTTGTCGGTCACTACGAGTTATGTGGTGATGACTTTAGGGGATCTATGGAAAACGCCACAACCTAAACACTGTCACAACCCTGTGGCCCCAGCGGAAGAGGACCAACGGTGAGTACATTGCTGCTGGAGAAGGCCATGCTGCTGTTCCATCCACAAAAAAAAGTTTTGGAAGGGATTTCAACCTTCATGGAAAGATTGCTTCAAATCATTCCTATTTGTTTTTTCAGCCTTGCAGAATGATGGGGAAGTGAGCCTTAAGAAAAAGGTCCCTACGGAGACCACATCTAACCTGTAGGGAGGTGACATGTGGAGATACTGATGTGGATTGACCCATGGGGCAGTACTACATATGGAATTGGTCTCTGAAGCAGGTCCTACCTTAGAGTAGGGACAAATGCCAGAAGAGACTGACAGAGAGGGAAGACATGGGCTAACCGAGAGGGAAACCTTACCATGAGAGAATATGCATATGGGATTACCCATAGGGAATCAAGCCATATGGATACCTAGCCCAGTACAAGGGCTGACCGAGACTCCGGGCATGCTAACACCAGTACTGGGCCTGGCATCAGACTGCTCCGCCAAGTCTGACAGCCAGGAGTGCTGGAGGATGCTCGACCAGGGTTCGCCAAACGGGGAACTCTACTGGGAGAAAAAAAGGTGCTTGCATCCCCGTGTAAGGGGGAATGTTGCAACAAACATGACACCGAGCCAGTTCTTCCCGCCAATAACATATTACCCAACACACAGGAAGAAACTGGCTCTACGCGAAGGTTGTAAAACCTTGCAAAGGTTCAGGTGTTGCCCAGCCGGCAGCCAACGCCCAGGAGGAGGTAACACTCAGAGTAGAGTGAACTCTCACCCCCAGGAAGCATGGCATTCCAAGGCGATGGCCAACTTCTGCTTGGATACAGCCTTCCCTTTCTGCTGACCTTCAAAGCAGACAAGGAGCTGCTCACAGCTTCTGAAGCTCTGGGTGTGGTCCACGTATATGCGTTACACTCTTATGGGACACAGCAATGCCAAGGTTGGATCTGCCTCCTCCGAGGGCAGCACTTGCAGGTTCACCACCTGATCTCAGAAGGGAGTGGTAGGAATCTTGGGCATGTATCCATGCCAGAGTCTCAGGACAACGTGAGAGTAGGTCGGCCCAAACCCAAGGAACTCTTCACTTACCGAAAATGCTTGGAGGTCCCTGACCCTCTTGATGGAAGTGAGTGCGATCAGGAGCTCTGTCTTAAGGGACAGGAACTTCAGCTCAACTGAATCCAGCAGCTCAAAGAGACCCCTCCAAAGTCCAGCCAGGACAAAAGAGAGATCCCAGGAGGGTATCAGTGGTGTGCTAGGAGGATTCAACCTTCTGGCACCCCTCAGGAACTTAACGATTAGGTCATGTTCCCCAGGGACTGGCAATCCACTGCATCGTGATGTGCTGTGATAGCAGCAACATACACCTTCAAGATGGAGGGTGACAGCCTACACTCCAACCTTCCTTGCAGGAAAGAAAGTACAACTCAAATTGAGCATCTCCGGGGCTAAGAACACCAATTCATGAACAGACTCCACATCTAAGCATAGGCTAAAGCTCCTTCTATGAGGAAAGCTTGAGTGTTAGTGTGTACCACTGCTGGTGGCAGATCACTTAGGTCTGCCAAGTCCTATCCAGGATCCACATGTGGAGGTTCCATAGATCTGGACAAGGGTGCCATATGGTGCCCAGCCCCTGAGAAAGAAGGTCCTTCCTCGGGGATGTGCCAGGGAGGGGCTGTCGCAAGGAGCATGAGTTCCGAAAACCAGGTTGGGTGGGTCAGTAAGGCACAGCTGACCTTGCACAGTGTCTGTGTGAGCAGGCTCACTGGGGGAAATGCATATTTGTGCAGAGCACGGGGCCAGCTGTGTGCCAGTGCATCTGTGCCCAGGGGGGCCTTGGTCAGGGAATAGTACAACTGGTAGTGGAAGGACTTGTGGGAAGCAAACAGGTCCACCTGAGCTTCCCCGAATTGACTCCAAATCAGCTGGACCGTCTGGGGATGGAGTCGCCATGCTCTAGGGAAAGTGAACTGACACTTGTTCTAAGGTCACCCCGGCCTGTAGAAAAGAAAGGTCTGACCAGGGGCTTAATAGGTGGTGACACATCGGTGTGATGGTGACACGATGTGTACAGCGGCACCATGCCCATCTCAGGACTCGGGAGTGTAACCAGTGCTGAAAGGGTCTCATATGAAGCAATCAGACTGGCTTGACTGCGGCTACGGATCCCATATGCCCCAGGAGCCTCTGAAAATGTTTCAGTAGAACCACTGTCCTGCCTCTGAAGGAACTCAGGCAGTTCAGCGCCAACTGGGCATGTTCAAAGGTGAGACATGCTGTCATACTCACCGAGTCTAACTCCACACCAAATTAAGTGATTCTCTGCACAGGGGAGCACTTGCTCTTCTCTGGGTTGACCTGAAACCCCCAACTGAGCATGAGCCAGTCGTCGAGATCCTGATGCCCTTTTCCAATAGTGGGGCAAGGGCGCCCTCCACAACTTTCGTGAAGACACAGGGGGACAGGGAGAGCCTAAAGGGAAGGACCTTGTACTGCCATTCCTGAGCCTCAAACGCAAACCATAGTAACAGTCTGTGATGAGGTAGGATCGAGACATGAAAGTATGTGTCTGTCAGGTCAATCGCTGCAACCCAGTCCTGGGCTTGAACACATTTGATAATATGTTTCTGAGTCAACATCTTGAACGAGAGCTTGTGAAGGGCCCGGTTCAAGGCCACCGCTTCCAAACTCTGTACGAGTGGCACTAAAGGGACAGTCGATGTACCCGCAGTGGTGCAGCGATGGGGAGTTGTGCTGGGTGGCCCAGAAGACATCACGTTCTGAGTCATCACAGCAAAAACTCCCCGTATCCCCAGAGGGACTGGCCAGAGACACGTGGAGAGGCGGTAGCGTCTCCAAACCGCAATCTCTTGGCCACTGGTGATAGGAGGCATCGTGGGTGAAAGTGAGGAAGTGGTGTGCCGCTCACAGTAAACCCATGAGCCTTGCAACCTGGAGGAAAAGGAAACTGCTCTTTCTTTGAAAATGTGGTTGCCACAGAACAGAAAGAAAAGGAAACAAAAGATTCTTCACCCAGTCCTCCTCCGTGGGAAGGAGTGCCGCTGTCCCCGCCATCTCCTGAAGAGCAATCTCCCACATCTCTGGGTTGCCCATGTCAGGACTGCTTCTTCGTCTTCTTGAAGGACTTAGTAGCATGGTGCAAAACAGGGGGCGCCGATCTCCTGCGTGGGGCTCGACGCGCCAGACTCAACAGTGTTTCAGTACGGGGTGGAGCCAGAGAGGAGGATTCAGGAGGGCACACACAGACGAGCAGGCTCAGGGAGAAATTTGTTGAATGGCCTCAGTCTGCTTTTGTACTGCCAAGAACAGCTGGGAAAAGTCCTTGACAGTGGACAATGGACTCGAACAGGCCAGCCTTGGAGATGGAAGCGTCAAGAAAAGTGTACTTTGTCACCGTGTCTCATCTCGGCCAGGTTGAGCAAGACATGGAGCACCTGAACTACCAGAGTGGACATCACCTTCCAGAGGGACTGCGCCATGACTTTCGTCACCGGGAGGGCGAAGTCAGTATCCATGCGCAGCTCCAGCATCAACCTCGGGTTGGTAATACCTTTGTGTGTTTGTTTTAGTGCCTTGGCTTGGTGTACCTGCAGGATAGCCATGGCATACAGGGCAGAGGCAGCTTGGCCGCAGCACTGCAAGCTTTGGCAGAAAAGGAGCCGACATCTTACAGGCTTTGGACGTGAGATGCGGACAGTTCCTCCAAGTGGCAGCCTCTTGGGCTTCTCCACCTGGGGAATGTCTACATACCCCCTGGATGCCCCGCCATCAAGGGTAGTGAGGACAGAAGAGGGAGACAAGCAGCTTCGTGCCGTAAAAGGGGCCATCCTTGAATTGTCACCTCTTAATGTACCTCCGGGAAGAAAGGAACCGGAGCAGAACGCACTCAGCCTCTTCACACACAAAGAAGAAATGGCTTTGTAGTAAGGTGGATACCATGTACTACTCCGCTCCAAAGCAAAAATCTAATGAGTGGATGCGCTGTCGCCATATATACCCGTGTGCACGGAGAGAAATCCACTAGCCAATTCTCATTTCCATTTTCTCTTAAACTCAGAGATGATTGGGCTCTCAAGTAAGACCACTAACGTCGTCACAACATGACTCATAATGACTGACAGATTAATTTCCAATGATCATTCCAATGTTATTAAAAAAGCACCTGAAAAAGACTTAAGAATTAAGGTGAAAAATTATATACAGTAGGTAGACAACCAAAATGGGTAATACCGCTGCGGCGTTAACTGCAAGTCAGTCGGGTGTTAAAATCATTCGCGAAACTACCGCCAGGTGGCGCAAAGGGACGGATTGTGAAATGAATGTAATTGTAAAATGAAAGGAAGACGAAAACAACAATAACATTATAATATACATTATAACATCCTTAAAAGCCATTAAAAATAGGATAGTCTTAGGCTACAGTCTACTCATCAAAATTTAAAGAAAGACCATATATATATATATATATATATATATATATATATATATATACATACATATATATATACGGATTAAAAGCTAAATGTTTTCATTTCAGTTCATTCTTGGTTAAAATAATAATAATAATCTTCAGGTTCCATTTGCAGAGCGAAATGAGAACGGTGCAGCATTTACAAATAATTCTTATTAACTCTGTTATTATTCTTGATTTTTCAAACTGCTAACACTTTGCATTTTTGAATTATGCCTTTACTGTGTGACCAAAAATGGTGAATTGTGACTTTGATCAGGCTGGTGCCTCACGCGCACATATTCAGTGGAAACAGCAGTCGTTCATGAGCAATGCGGCGCGAGCAGCGGTACACTTTGGCATATTTTTGCTCATCATGATTTTTTTTCCGTCGATACTGAAACACGTGTGAAATCCAAAGCCTATTTTACCTAATAAATAAGAGTTTAGCTTCAAATGGGCATGTTTGGATTTGTCCCGAATGAGAGAGATAAGCCCAACCTTATGTATCGCTTTAAATTATTTTTAATTATTATTTATGTTTTGTTTATAAGCCTATATTATTATATACTGCAATTATATTTATCCATTAGAATTATATATTTATTATTCTTGTTCTGTTCTGATAAATTTGTTAAATTTAAAGGATTTGTTGTAAAGTGAACGGAACTAAAAAATCCTGTTGGTACATTAGCCTATAGCATTATTAGGCCTGCCGTTATTATTTCTGAATGTAATAAAATGCAACTCTCACAAATTAAATTTATTTTTTAGCGTGTTTAAAAAAAACGCAGCAAACGAAAATAGGTGATTAATCAGTTAAAATGTGTTATTGTAGGTTAACAAACTTACATTATATACTTAGGAACAGAGTATGGGCCTAATCTAAACTATGTTGTTAACTATTTACAAGTTTCGTGTAGCTATAATTTTATCCAGCTTTATTTTTCCATTGCATCTGAAAATGACTTGTGCATGCGCATTCACACCGCGCACTCAAGCTGCCTCCCGCGATGCTCAGCTGTGGACGATTTCAAAATGTTTGATATAAAGGTTGCTGTCACATATTATATACAGGAATTGTTCATAAAAAAAAGTCAAAATATATTGTTAGTTTTATGCTAACATGCAATCAAGGTCTTCAGATACTATACAAGATACAAGTTCATTTAGACTATTTAACATGCACTGTGACATTTTACTGTTTCAACTTATAAACTCCTTGAGATTTTAAAGTCAGTTTAATAGTATTGAAATTCAAGTTGAATATGGTATTTTTAAAAAAAATTTTTAATTGCTTAAATTATTTCTATGAATTAATAATATGTTATCATGACTTTTTCATCTTATCATTTTTTACGAGCTGTATTCGTTTTCCATTTCGGAAACCAAGCACACACTTTTTTTTTTCTTTTTTAAATCTATTAATCGCTCACATAGCTCTAACAAGGTTTTATTTTATTTTTATTTTTATTTTATTTTTTTTGAGGAACGTGGCACTGTCAGGGGAGTCACATCATCATTAGAGTTGCAAATTAACTTCAGAAATGGAAAATAAGGGCTAATAGAGGTTCTTTCTTTTATTCTTTATTTATAATGTTTATTCTTGAAGAAAATAAGTATTTACTCTTTTAGAAAATAAGGGACGATCCAAATATTTGTAATGTACAATAATATAGGCCTATGTCTGTCCATTGGATTTTAAAGCATGACATACTGAAGGTCTATAAAACATTTCTATGATGCATTTTTTTTAAACAATGGCACTTAAAGTTTTCAACTAAAGTATTGTTTCAACCATATAGCCTGTGAATAAATAAAATGCATACTTTTCAATGAAATAACACCTAAAGTGTAGGTTGCCTCTGGTGTTTGGATTTGTACTTCAATATAATGAGCTCCAAGTTTAAGAATAGCCTACAGTGTTTTTTTTGTGGGTCGCAGAATGGAGCATGGTGGGTCCCACAGTCACTTGGCTGCAGCTAAATTTGCGTTTAAATGACACACACACTCACACAGTTCAGTCTAGGGCTGCACTATATAGCCTACCAACATTGATTACGAACTGTGATATCCTTAGTGTGATTTTCGAATTGCAATTCAGTCCGCGATTTAAAACATGCGTTGCGTGTTTTGAAGCAAGGGCGTGCATGAGTTGTAATTACAGTGAGGGTCTCATAGCAATGTCATTATTAAAAGGTTCAATCGATCCGCATTATTAATGAGAAAAAACTCGCTCACTTCAATGCACTGTATTCTACATGAGATTGCATACACCAGAAAATTCAAATGTTACGAAAATGGTTTCAGGTAGGCTATGTTCATTCATTTCTATCGTCTGTTTGAACTGCACTGTTTTCGTTCGGGAAACGGTCTGTAAAAAGCATTTCACATGCATGGGGTGAGCAGGGCATAAATGCAGGGTTAACTGTAACACTACAAGATTTAAACATTTCCACTTAACAAAATTTACAAAACTTTGCAATATTTCCTTGACATATCTCTATATAGAAAAAAAAATGTGCCAAAGTTCAAAAATCTTTTGAAGATATTGCTGCACATTTATTTAACCATTGCAAAAGTAAATTTCTGACTGAAGTAAATTTGTCAATTCGTTTTTCTAGTGTTTATTTAAAATGAGATGCATCTGTTAATTATTTTTTACCTATTTCACAATTTTTTATTTTTTATTTGTTGTTTATTTGTATAGGGACAGATACAAAATTAAACATAGATTATTACATAAAGAACAATCTGATGCATGTATCACAGTGTTTATAGCCATGGCTAATTCACAACACCTGTCCCTAGAAGAGCTTTTAACAGTCAAGATAATGAGAAAAGAAAAATTAAAGAAAAAAAAATATAAAAAAAAAATATTACAGCAAATACAATGAAATGTCCAAAAACCAGTTAGCCCCAATAAAGATAAATATTATAAATAAATACATTTACTCGAACTCACACAGATGCACACCTCACATACACCCAGCTACACATCTCATATGGCATGATCACACTGCTGCTGCTCTATGAGCCAGTCTTTTGTTAGTTTTTTAAAGGTGAACAGTTTAGTTAAAGTCTTTATATTTGTAGGAAGGCAGTTCCACAAATTGGCTCCTTTCACAGAAAAAACATTGGTTGGGCAAAAGATGTTTTATACAAAACGGGACTTTACAGTCTCCACCTGTAGCCGCTCTTGTTGATCTGGAAGTATCCAGTCTGTTCACAAATTTACAAAGTGGCTCAGGTGCAAGTCCAGTCAAACATTTAAAAAACAACTTTATGTGTCTAAAATTAACAAAATTTAAGATTTTATGCTCACTTAAAATGTAACAGTGATGGAATCGAATGGGCTTTTTATCTAAGATTTTTAAGGCACAATTATAAAGCCTCTCAATAGGCTTTAGAGTAGTTTGGCTAGTCTGGGACCAAACAGTGGTGCAGTACGACAAGTGGGACATGATCATAGTGTTCAGAAAGATATGAGCACATTCAAAAGTTAGACTGTTCCTGATCATTCCGAAACAGTTCATACTGACCTTCATTTTTCTTGAGATATTTTTAATATGACTTTTAAAATTTAACTGAGAATCTAAAATCACTCCTAAATATTTTTCTTGTTCTACCTGATCAATGAGTTCACCATTCATTTTAACGTCAAGGTCATTTATTATCCTCGTTCTTTGTATAGAGAAACACATTGATTTAGTTTTCCTCAAGGCCAACTTCAGGACACACTTCAGGCAGCTCGTTCACATACAGGCTAAAGAGAACAGGCCCCAATATGGTTCCCTGAGGAATTCTGGTCTTAATTTTACATGGGGCAGATTTTACATGATCAATAACTACACATTGTTCTCTGCCCTGCAAGTATGACTCAAACCATGATAATGCTTGGGGTGACATATTATAAGATGACAGATTTGAAATAAGACGGCCATGGTTTACTGTATCGAATGCCCTCTTTAAGTCTAGAAATACCGCACCCACAATGTTTCCTCTATCAAGCGGCTGCACAATATTTTCCAAAAATGCGCATATAGCTGATTCAGTGGAATGGTTCTGTCTGAAACCATACTGTTGAGCGTGTATATACTGATGTATTTCTTAACATTGTGTTAGCTGTTCTGAAACAATTTTTTCTAGTATTTTTGACATTACTGGAACTAGACTTATTGGTCGATAGTTACTGACGTCTGTGGTATTCCCGCACTTAAAGATGGGTTTAACCATTGCCTTTTTCCACGCGTCTGGAAATATTCCAGTTTTAATCGAGACATTTATAATGTAGGTCAAAGGTTGAATAATAATTTGAGAATATTTTTTGAGGAAAGTTGTGTCTAGGTTATAGTTGTCTTTGGATAAATTATTATTCAGATCTGAAATAGCTTTCATTACCACTGCCTGATCCACTTCTTTAATTTTAAAGGAATTCTCATTTGCTGATGGCAATATGTTTAAATTGACACTATTGGGCTCGTCATCTAAAAAATTAGAAGCAATATCTTGTACTGATTTAATAAAAAATTGATTAAAAGCATTAGCAACTTGGACAGGGTCTGATATGTTTTTTTCTTCACATTTTAGTTCATATGAGTTATTTGTATTTGCATTAGGTTTAATTAGACTATTAATTTGTTTTTCCACATTACTTTACAATTTCCTTTAGCTTCAGTTAGAATTTTCATATAATAGTTTTCTTTTAAGTTGCGCAATTCTTTCACCACTATATCTCAAAAACCTAAAAAAAACAACATCTGTGTCACATATCTTTTTAAAATATTTAAAAAAAAAAATCCTCTTTTTTTATTAACTGTCGTACTGCATCACTTACCCATGGAAGCTGTACTTTTCTTTGTGGGCCTTTTACATTGTTTTAAGGACTTATTTAAAATGTTACTCATTGTAGAAGTAAATATGTCACAACACTCGTTCACTTGACTATGTTGTGAGACCTCATCCCAATTAGTGTTTGGTAACTCATTCTCAAATTTAATAAGATCCTTGCAGGGGATTATTAACTTGGTTGCCTTTCGGTCATATTTCGGTCATATTTATATATATAGTTCTGTATAATATATATATATATATAAATGTAACCTTTTTTTACATTTTTTTTTATCTCAAATGTTTTGGTGTGTCGTGAAATAGATTATACTTGTCTAGGTGGGTCGTGGAATGGAAAAGTTTGGGAACCCCTGAGTTAGAGCTCGCGCTCTCTGTGAAGCGGGAGCAGCTGACGGAGGATTCCCCTTGGTCTTAAAGCCTTCCTCAAACGTCTACGTTCACAAACGTCTATGATTTTCTCAAAAATAATGATTAATTATCAATTGATAATTTGTTATTATTATGGTCTAGTGATAATAATAATATGGGCTGCGAGAAAATAATGAATAAAAAGAGAACGGCTGCTTTGAGTGCAGGCATGTTTCAACCCAGTAACATGACAACACAATGTTCCTCACAGCCAAAAAACAGACCGAATTCAGCTCAGCTGGAGGGGGTTGGGGGGTAGTTCTGTATAGCTTGTGGGTGTCGAGATAAAGGTGTGAATCTCTTGGTCTTTTTGCACAGTGTCTTATGAGGGTTTCAAACTTGCAGAACAGGTTTTTAGGACATATTGGTTTTAAAACAACTTTAAAGAAAGGTTTGATCCACTTCAAATGGTGACTACTGTATAGCGCAATAAAGTTTATTAGTTATTGTAACTTAATCTCAGAGGAAGTTGCCTTAACTAAAAAAAAAAAAAAAAAAAACTGTTACATTAGGGCTGGGCGATAGGCCTATGGCCTAAAAAAAACCCCGATTTTTATTTTTCACAAAAAATCCGATTTACGATTTAAATGGATTTTTTTGCCTCCCTACTTAAAATCAATATTCAAATGACAAATAAATTGTTCAAAACAAGTTTTAATATAATTCTTTATCATTTACCAGTCAAATTTATAACTGAAACATGATGATTAAAAAAAGCCGTAATGTTATTATCTTAATGCTGGAAAAACCTTTATTTTATTTATTAATTTATTTATTTTTTAATACTAGCCCATCATGCATCTAAGCATCCACTCGGCATTAAGAGCTGTTCAGATTAAAACTAGCAGCTCCGCAGTGAGTCAGTGTCATGTACGATGGACAGACCAAGTGTAAATCAATTTTCTAGTCTATATTTTCATCTCGTTATGCCGCTGGTTTAGGTTATGTATTTATTTTTATTTTTTATATCAATTATTTGTTAATATAGCAGACACTGTCAAACCGTGTCTACACCGGACGGTCTTGTTCATTTCGTAGGGCGAAACATCTCTCTCACTCGGCAGCAGAGTATGTGAGTGGAGCGGCAACAATCTCCCTCCGCGCTCAGAGCATTTAATAATCACTCCACTCCGCGCTCACTATTCACTGCTCCGCACTCGCTCCGTGGATAAAGTTGAAATGTTAAACAAATAAATTAAAAAAAAAAAAAAAAAAAAAAAAAATAAATAAAAAAAAAACAAAATAACAGGAGAGTTTCAAAGGGGATTAGGCTATTGTGTGCAAACTTTTTTTCCGACCAAACGCCAAACTAAAAACATTGTCAGCATTAAAAGGTATAATTGCTGCTTTCTGCTGTGCAAATTTTGTTTGTGATAAAAAATAACAGTACATTTTCGTCAGTTATTTTATCTACAGATCGATGTATTTCTTACAGATTTCAAAATCAGTTACAGATGAAGCAGCACTGTAAAATTACATTTGTTTGAATGCATTATTGCGACAGCGATTGCGTGTGAATGTGCTGTATCTGTTTAAATCATGCTTTAACCCGAAAATAATCAGTAAAAGGAAGACAAACTCCTTGAGAACTAGCCTGTAACGCTCGACTATTGCCATCATTATACGGAGAGATTATGTGTATCAAGCTATAGCTAAATATATTTATCATGTGAATTCTTGCTAAATATGTAGTTATATTACGGGCTGTTGGCATGAATTGTACTCGTGATGGAGTGGTGCTGGAGCGAGTGAAATCCACGACGCTCCGACTTTTAAAAAAATCCACTCCTCGCTCCAGTCAGAATCACTCCGCTCCGCTCATACTCTGCTTGGCAGCGTGTCTCAAACTCGCTTGGGGAGGGTTGAGCCCAACCAGAACTATGAGCCCTGAGTGGAGCGTCGGCCATTTTATTTTGTTGCGTACATACAATATTTTTTAGAGCGTGAAATATAAATTTTCACAGAATGTAGCCTATTCATGAACAATATATTGAAGTTTTTCTAAGTCCCAAACAGAGTCCAGACATCAGTAAAGTATCCGTTTATGAACATGTTTTATAGGCTTTTTTTTACAGACGTGACAAAAAACACAAGAGTTTTTATATATTTTGTAGACTTTATGTGATTTAAAATGCACAAACCAGAAGCACAATATCTGCAGAGAAGGGTTGGCCATTCTCAAAACATAAAATATCAATTTTATTTCAATTTTCGTTTTTGTGTTTCAGAGGAAAAATCAGTGTTAAAGACATCTCTCCGGACCGTTCTGAAAGAAGAATTTATGCAAACGCGTATAAAATGCTTTAAAAACTTTAACAGAGATGACTAAATGGTATTTAATAGATCTGCCCCCAAGTAAGATTTTTCTAGTTACTAGTCGTTCATTTGTCATTATTCAACTAAATAGGTTTATAATAAAAAAACAACAACAATAAACCATCAATAAAATACTCCCCCAACAACAACAATCATTAGGTTTGCCACAAAGCACTGGCAGAAGTAGCCTAATAAATGTTTTCTTGTCGGCTGCAAGATGAAATTCACAGTGCTGTCTCTCCACATGGACGCGCCTTTAGAGAGAAATGCACCTTCACAGATTACACAATGCTTTCGTTTTGAATCGATTCGTTTAAAAGACATTTCAAGCTTTCTGTAGATATATTTCTCATGTATGCGCGACACCACAATTTTCAGTTATTTCATTATCAGGAAAAAAATCACGTGACCGAGAGGGCGCCTCCCTGTCATGCATGCATAATAATCTTCGCACAAACACTTGAATATGAATAATAATTCACATTTTGCATATGCATTACAAAGCAATTTTTTTTTACATGCAATTATCCAAAATAAAACCAAACAAGATTTGTAATGAACATAAAAGACAAATAAGAATAAATGCTGCGAGCACTCAGCATCATGCGCCGAGCAAATCTTGCACTCTGATATTTTACACACCTGCATTTAAATGTGGTTACAATTTATTTATTTATTTATTTATTTATTTTTACTTAAATTACATGAAAGCAAGTAAAGAAGACTGAAGTTGTCCATTAATGAAGCTCTTTTTTACATCGTGTGTATTTCGAGAACTTGAGTTTAATCGTGAGGACGTTTTATTAATCAGTCCATTCTTTAGAGTTTCAATGATTTAGTTAAATTGTGCAGGTTTAATTTATTTGTTTCTTGTTTTAATTAGGCCTAAATAATAGGAGCGAATTTATTCAGTGCCTCACGTTTTACTAAAATAAAGAAAATAATTTATAAAACAGCAAGCCTAGCTCACTATGCTACCGCTTTTAATGCTCCAATGCAAAGTAAACCACAATTTCTTTTTAATAAATATAACCACATAATTCATATTATATAAATAATACTGCAACACTATTTAAAAATGTGTCTAATCTAAAATATGGTGTAGAGAAAATATAAGCACAGGCTCATAGGCTTGATATTTATCCTGCTTGAATTCGTTCCAAGAAACGCACATATCTTTATAAGGACTAAACTTTCATCTGTGAATATTAAATATTTTTTCTTTCATTTTCCCCGACTGCTGTCAAATATAACACTTCGGTGAGACAAAGCTGACGTCTATTTGCGAAAATCTGCTTTGATGCGCTTGTTTGAAAACTTGTGATTAAAGCGCCACTCAGCGGTCAAAAGCTGCAAATGCACTTTGCAGATGCCGCAGCGGCGGTACGAGCGGCGGTAGAACCAACATTTTGGATGGCCACCTACTGTATTTAACCACCATTTAGTCTCCAGTGCCACTATTTTCCAGAACTGCAAACTACCTGGAGTCTCCAGAAGTATCTGGAAAATAGTGGCACTGGAGACTAAGAATTAAGGAGAAGAATAAAGTATGAAACCTCCAGAAACTCTTAAAATTCTTCTGCAGTTAGCATGCATCTTCTCAACCTGTTTGGCCCCATTTAACTCTAAAAGAAAGCCTGCTTAATAATTATGAGATCTGAATAAGGTGTTTTTCACTTCCAGCCCTTGTTAACAACTATAAATCCCACATAAATTATAATATACAAAATGAATACTAGTTATTAAGCTTGATATGGTTTGGAATTGGTAAACTTTACTTGGAAAAATATGATATGGACTTGAATATGTACGGTGAATTGTTAATTCATATTTGTGTGTTTTCTAACTGTTTGCCAGGAGGAAGTAGATGGTTGGTGACAGTGAGTCTTGGGCTCAATTTTGTTCTTCTGCTGGTCTTCATACTGCAGCTCATCACAACTGAGAGAGACCTGATTATGAGTTACAAGAACACAATGAAGCAGTTCAGTCATACTATCAACAGCTTACAGGACAGTTACACTGATCTAATGATTAAAAAAGACCAGGATAACATCAACTCATTATCTCAGAAAAAAATGGAGCTGGAGACCAGACTCAAAGATCTCACTGGTGTAAAAGACCAATTACAGACAAGTTTTGACTCTTTGAACCAGAAGAAACTGGAGTTAGAAAACAAAGTCACATCTCTGATTGATGAATTAAAAGAAGTTTATGAACAAGGTTAGTACAGATTTTTGTGTAAGAGATTTGATGCCTTCTTTTATTTCAGTTGATTTTATCTATTCATCTTCACTAAATGATTGCTTGATATCTGCTGATATCACTGTGATATAACCTGGTGTTCAGTCTTCTCTTGTCTCTTGTCCAATCGTGCTCCTAGAAGAGAACTGTACTGTAGAGTTTAGCTTCAGCACACCTGCCTGGAAGTTTCTAGTGATCACTAATACGTGAAAGGGATAGTTCACCCAAAAATGAAAATTACCCCACGATTTCAGTAGCCCCTCAATGCAGAACACAAGATCCAGGGCGCATGGGTGGATCCACATCTAGGGGGTGGAGATTGGTAGGTTTAGGGGTGGAGCTCTGGGAGATGGGTAAGTTTAGGGGTGGAAATGGGTGGGTTTAGGAATCAGGGGGTGGAGACGGGTAGGTTTAGGTATTAATATTATTATTTCCATAATGTAATGATAAAAATTAAACTTTCATATATTTTAGATTCATTGCACACCAACTGAAATATTTCAGGTCTTTTATTGTTTTTAATACTGATGATTTTGGCATACAGCTCATGAAAACCCAAAATTCCTATTTTAAAAAATTAACATATCATGAAAAGGTTCTCTAAACGAGCTATTAACCTAATCATCTGAATCAACTAATTAACTCTAAACACCTGCAAAAGATTCCTGAGGCTTTTAAAAACTCCCAGCTGGTTCATTACTCAAAACCGCAATCATGGGTAAGACTGCCGACCTGACTGCTGTCCAGCAGGCCATCATTGACACCCTCAAGCGAGAGGGTAAGACACAGAAAGAAATTTCTGAACGAATAGGCTGTTCCCAGAGCGCTGTATCAAGGCACCTCAGTGGGAAGTCTGTGGGAAGGAAAAAGTGTGGCATAAAAACGCTGCACAACGAGAAGAGGTGACCGGATCCTGAGGAAGATTGTGGAGAAGGACCGATTCCAGACCTTGGGGGACCTGCGGAAGCAGTGGACTGAGTCTGGAGTAGAAACATCCAGAGCCAACCGTGCACAGACGTGTGCTTTTGAAACCAGAAACAGCGGGTATAAGTAGAAGCGCCTGACCTGGGCTACAGAGAAGCAGCACTGGACTGTTGCTCAGTGGACAAAAGTACTTTTTCGGATGAAAGCAAAATTTTGCATGTCATTCGGAAATCAAGGTGCCAGAGTCTGGAGGAAGACTGGGGAGAAGGAAATGCCAAAATGCCTGAAGTCCAGTGTCAAGTACCCACAGTCAGTGATGGTCTGGGGGGGCCATGTCAGCTGCTGGTGTTGGTCCACTGGGTTTTATCAAGGGCAGGGTCAATGCAGCTAGCTATCAGGAGATTTTGGAGCACTTCATGCTTCCATCTGCTGAAAAGCTTTATGGAGATGAAGATTTCGTTTTTCAGCACGACCTGGCACCTGCTCACAGTGCCAAAACCACTGGTAAATGGTTTACTGACCATGGTATTACTGTGCTCAATTGGCCTGCCAACTCTCCTGACCTGAACCCCATAGAGAATCTGTGGGATATTGTGAAATGAAAGTTGGGAGACGCAAGACCCAACACTCTGGATGAGCTTAAGGCGCTATCGAAGCATCGTGGGCCTCCATAACACCTC
Organism: Cyprinus carpio; assembly: GCF_018340385.1. NCBI lineage: Eukaryota > Metazoa > Chordata > Actinopteri > Cypriniformes > Cyprinidae > Cyprinus > Cyprinus carpio. Next base: position 25,336,210 of record NC_056575.1, on the reverse strand, counting down.
AGCAGTGCCACAGGCTGATTGCCTCCATGCCACGCCGCATTGAAGCAGTCATTTCTGCAAAAGAATTCCCGACCAAGTATTGAGTACATAACTGAACATAATTATTTGAAGGTTGACTTTTTTGTATTAAAAAACACTTTTCTTTTATTGGTCGGATGAAAATATGCTAATTTTTTGAGATAGGAATTTTGGGTTTCATGAGCTGTATGCCAAAAACATCAGTATTAAAACAATATAAGACCTGAAATATTTCAGTTGGTGTGCAATGAATCTAAAATATATGAAAGTTTTATTTTTATCATTACATTATGGAAAATAATGAACTTTTATCACAATATGCTATTTTTTTGAGAAGAACCTGTATGTAAGGTGGAAGGAGTTGGATCTGGATCCAACCACGCCCCCTGGATCTTGTGTTCTGCATTGAGGACCATCTCCATGATTTACTCACCCTCAAGCCATTCTAGGTGTACATTATATTCATCTTTCAGATGATTACAGTCGGAGTTATGTTAAATAATGTCCATGCAAATCCATGCTTTATAATGCAAGTGGATGGAAGGCCAAAATTTGAAGTCCAAAAAAATTGCAGCCATCCATAATAAAAAGTCCACATGGCTCCGGGGTGTTAATAAAGGACTTCTGAAGCAAAGCGATGCGTTTGTGAAAAATATCCATATTTACAACTTTATAAACTGTAATCTCTAGCTGACGTTAACTGTTGTACGTGTGTTCATGAGAGAGTGGTGTCCAGCAGAAGACGTAGGATGTAGGCAAATGCGGTGACGAATGCGGAAGTGACGAACATGACAGTGCAGAGGAGAGAGCAAAACAAAACACCGTTCACGAATTAGTAGTACAAAATGAGGAATTGTAAAGACAAATGTTGAAGGATTTTGATATATAAACCAAAATGACACTGGTTTTCCTTTGCTGTAAACAAAACTTCTTTCTTGCAAAACTAGCATATTCTCACTGGAGTTTATGGGCTCGTTTGAGATGTGTCTAGCCTCTCCTGAAATGTAGGCGATGATAGGCGGCTGCAGTGAGGGGAAGAGTGAAATTAGCGCAGTCAAGACGGACAGTTCTGAGCTCTCGAAGTACAACAGATACCTACAAGATCAAAGGCAGATTTTGCATTATTCACACGTTATAATTTCAGCTCTGTTCTTTTTATATGAAAAGAAATATGATGAACAAAGACACTTGAGTACTTGCTATTTATTCCATTAAAACATATTTATCATCAATTTTCACTTTAATAAAAACATGTATTTTAATTTAGAAATATGACAACAATCACATATCTCAAAGAGATCGCATTGTCATAGTGTCTGGGAATATTCATGCATAATTTAAACACATAATCACATGATATAAGATTTAAAAAAAAAAAAAACTTTTTTGAAGAGAAATCACGGTTGTTTGAACCATGAGTTCATTAAGCTGTGTCATCAGCAAGTCGTTTCCCATTGTGCTTTTGGTCAGCACAGCCTTCACAATGGATGGTTGCAATTTTTTGGACTTCAAATTTTGGGCTACCATCCACTCCCATCATAAAGTGTGGATTAACATGAACATTATTTAATATGCCTCCGATTATATTCATCTGAAAGAAAAATGTCATATACAGATACCATACACTAAAAAATTAAATAAATTTTCAAATGTTTCATTTAAGATATAACTATAACTTTATGGTTTGGGTGTGTTTAATTAGGGAATTAGCTAAACAGCCAAACTCTGCTGGAAGATGGCTTTATAAGAGCAGGACTGGACACCCTTCACCAGTGTTGTTTCCTCTCTGACCTACAGATCTTACTCCTTTGAAAAACTGAAAAACTAAATAATGAAAATAGAAAAACAATAAACAAGATCCTGGGTGAAAGTGTATTTGGAGAGAATGTCACTTCAATCTGTATGAGTAAAAAAGCAGCTGTAGCCCAAAGAATCATCACAGCAGTTGACACTCCAGGACTGTTTAATACATCAGTCAGTGAAGATGATCTGATGAATGAGATTGGTAATGGTGCCCGTATGTCTGATCCAGGTCCTCATGTGATTCTGCTGGTCATCAGGCTGGATATGAAGCTTACAGAAGAAGAGAGGAAAATTGTGACGTGGATTCAGAACAAGTTTGGAAAACATGCGATGAATTACACCTTCATCCTCTTCACTCACGCTGACCATCTGAACGGTGAACGTGTGGAAGATCACATCAGACGAAGTCCTGATCTCCAGCTCCTGATCGACCAGTTTGATGGCAGATATCACTCGTTCAACAACAGAAACAGACAAAACACAGATCAGGTCACAGAGCTGCTAGAGAAGATGAAGCGAATGCTACGAAACAACAGAGGGCACTATTACAGCACAGGGCATTTCAACATGCCACAAAAAGTTGCTAAAGGCTTTTTTTCCAGTTGGACTGTAGTTACTGCAGTGATACTTTTTGTGATTCTTTTTACTTTCATTAATTTATGTAAAGGACAGGGTTAGATAGCAGTCAGGTAAAGGTCAGTTAATATTCTTAAGTCCAAAGTACACTTCACTTTTTACGCGTATGCGAGGTCAGTGTACAAAATTTTAATTTTTCAGAAATGTTCAGAAAAATCAATAAAAGACGTAAACAAACAGACGATTAACACTATTAACAGCAATTATGCAATCAAACTTATAGCAAATGTGGTAGTCAAATGTTATCAAATGCATTATTGACTGTATGCCTACGCTAGCGTACACGTACAAAAATGAAGTATACTTTGGGCTTTAAAGTGACAACCCTAGAGGAAAAACAGTATACTTTATTGTATTTGCGGTATATTCCCTGTTTTAATAGTACATTGTAAATATACTAACGTTCTACCTTTAAATATATAAAAAGTATATTAGCATCATGGGGGGAAGTCGTGGCCTAATGGTTAGAGAGTTTGACTCCTAACCCTAAGGTTGTGGGTTCGAGTCTCCACGACTGAGTACCACTACAGACACTCCCACTATTAAGAACCCCCAACTGCTTCCCGGGCGCTGCAGCATATATGGCTGCCCACTGCTCCGGTGTGTGTTCACAGTGTGTGTGTGTTCACTGCTGTGTGTGTATGCTTTGGATGGGTTAAATGCAGAGCACGAATTCAGAGTATATGTCACATCACTTCACATCACTTCACTTTGCCTATTTTCACAATACAACTTTTAACACACTTTAAAACAATTCTAATTTAGTATATTTTCTAAAAATATATTTTACAAAAATATAATTGAATCGAAAGTTGTTTATTTTTGTATATTTATTTGCACTTAAATATAAATATTTTTTAACTGTGTGCTTTAAATGATCATTATAACAATGCATTGAAAGTATACTTTCAAAGTACATTATTAAATAACCTGAAGTTGTAGTACATTTTAAGTCACATTTTTGAATAAATTTTAAGTTTACTTCTTCATGCTTGGAATTCACTTCATTACTTGGACATACATTGTTTTCAGAAAGTAATAAAACAAATAAATAAAACGAATGCATTTATTATACATAATAATTTATTATACATAAGTGTACAGTCAAGTAAACACTGTCTATATTACATGGCCAAAAACAATCACTCTGAATTAATATTATATATAATAGCGCTCGATGGCGCCGCACACGGCTGCTTCAGTGCTTGGCTCTCCAGTGTTTGTACTGTTTTTGTTCGTTTTTCCTGTTTTTTTGTTTAACAAACACGATCAGTTTCACCAGGGATGAACTGCTGAACATTCGGCAGAACACACCACAAAATCTTTAACGGTGGTGTACAGATGTAACTGTGTTAAAGAAGATGTGCTGCTCAGATCTCGAAACACTCTTCATTAACTGCAAGCCGTTCTATTCGCCGCAGGAGTTTCACTCGTTCATTCTGGTGAGTGCTTACATTCCTCCACAAGCGCACGTAAGCCTGGCTTTACAGAAACTCGCTGATCAGATCACAGAGACAGAACAACAACACCCGGACTCCGTCTTTATCATTCTTGGGGGACTTTAATAAAGCCAATCTCTCCCAGTGAACTTCCAAAATACAGGACAGCATGGCTCTACATGTCCCAACAGAGACAGTAACATATTGGATCACTGTTACAACACAATAAAGGATGCATATCACTCTGTTCCACAAGCAGCTTTGGGGCTGTCTGATCACTGTCTGGTTCATCTTATACCAACCTACAGGCAGAAACTTAAATCTGCTAAACCTGTAGTAAAGACTGTGAAGAGATGGACCAACGAAACAGAGCAGGATTTACAATCTTGTTTTGACCTCACTGATTGGAGTGTTTTTGAAGCTGCTACCACCAATCTGGACGAACTCACAAAGATTGTGACATCCTATATTATTTTTTTTGAGGATATACAGTGCCCTCCACAATTATTGGCACCCCGTTCAAGATGTGGTCATGGACTTCTAAAAATTCTCCTTTTTTTTTAAACAACATAGAACCCAAATGCAAAAAACGAGAAAAATCCAACCTTTTATTTAAGTACATTACTTTGGTGGTAAAAAAAAAATCACACATTTAGAAAAAAAAAAAACCTTGAAATCATGTGTCCCACAATTATTGGCACCCCTGATGTTAATACTTTGTACAACCCCCTTTTGCCAACAAGACAGCCCTTAATCTCCTCCTATAACATTTGACAAGATTGGAGAACACAGAGAGAGGGATCTTTGACCATTCTTCTTTGCACAATCTTTCTAGATCATCCAGTGTCCCTGGGTCCTCTCTTATGCACTCTCCTCTTTAGCTCGCCCCACAGGTTTTCGATTGGGTTGAGGTCTGGGGACTGAGATGGCCATGGGAGGACCTTGAGTTTGTGACTGCTGAACCATTTTTTGTGTAGATTTTGCCACATGTTTTGGATCATTATCCTGCTGAAAGAACCAATGACGACCCATCTTCAGCCTTCTGGCAGAGGCCATCAGGTTTTTATTTAAAATGTCCTGGTAGTTCAAAAGCGGTCATAATGCCATGCACCCTAACAAGGTTCCCAGGGCCTTTGGAGAGAGAAACAGGCCCACAGCATCACAGATCCTCCACCATACTTCACGGTGGGCATGAGGTGCTTTTTTCGGCAACTCATCTTTTGTTTTACGCCAGACCCACTTAGAGTGTTTGTTGCCGAAAAGGCTCAATCTTAGTCTCATCTGACCCAAAGCACACGATCCCAGTTGAAGTCCCAGTGCCGCCTAGCAAAACTCCAGATGTTTACGTTTGTGAGTGTTAGTGAGAAAAGGCTTTTTCCTTGCATGCCTCCCAAACAGCTTGTTGGCATGTAGAGAGCGTCTGATGGGTGTTTTGGAGACTTTGTGACCCCTAGATGCCACTTTTTGATGCAATTCTGTGACAGTGTGCTTAGGACTTTTTTTTTTTCTTCTCTTACCATCCTCCTCACTGTGCGTTGTGGCAAGATAACTTGGGACCTCTTCCAGCCTTGTTTGTCACTGTTCCAGTTGTTTTAAAACTTCTTAATGATTCGTCTGACTGTAGATACGGGCAAGTTAAGGCGAGTGTCTATTTTCTTGTAGCCATTGCCTGACTTATGAAGGTCGACACACGTCTGCCTCACTTGAATGGTGTGTTTCTCTTGTCTTTGCCATGTTGACAAATGGGTAAGAGAATTAGGCTCTGTGTCACGTCATATTTATACCCCAGGTCATGAATTACTAATTAAAAGTTCCTAGATACCCTGACCAACTTTAGCAACTACAGAAAAATATATTAAAAAAAGAAAAATCAATTACATTTTTCAGAGGAATTGTTAGGGGTGCCAATAATTGTGGGACACATGATTTCAAGTTGTTTTTTTTCCTAAATGTGTGATTTTTTTTATTACCACCAAAGTAATGGTACTTACATAAAAGGTTGGATTTTTCCTCTTTTTTTGCATTTGGGGTCTATTTGTGTTAAAAAAAAAGAGAATTTTTAGAAGTCCACAACCACATAAACAGGGGTGCCAATAATTGTGGAGGGCACTGTATGTATTCCTACCAGGACTTATTTAACCCTCTGGAGTCTAAGGGTATTTTTGGGGCCTGGAGAAGTTTTGTCATGCCCTGACATTTGTGCTTTTTTCAGTTTCTTATAAATATCTAAATGGCTACTAAAGTCTAATCTCACTGTAATCAGCAAAAACTGGGCTATAATAATATGTGAGCAGCATGTATGTACATGATTGTGTTTTTAAGAAAAAAAAAATGTTATGCGTGGTTAGTGAAAAACTAAAAATGTTAAATCACTTGAATAAGGCAATAAAACATACAGAAAATTGGTTCCCAGGAATTTTGAGAACTGGAGCTTGTAGACTAGATTTTTTTTTCTAAATGATGTGAAAATCATCTTGTTTACTCACTTACAGAAAACAATATATTGATTTAAATTTTCTAAGACACTTTTTGTTGGTAAAAGTCATATGCGAGTAGGCGTCAACTATCATGAATTCACACCTGAGAAGACAAAGACCTGCATAATGAGCTGCATAATGAGCCATTCAGTCAGCTGTGTCACTGAGAGGGATGAGTTACAAGAAAGAATGTGAGGACAAAATAAATGTATATAATTTTATGTTTGTAGTTTATTTAGAATATATTTAATTATCCCACAACATAATTTAATATTCACTTGTGAGTGCAGTTAAACAGTTTATTAGGAAAAATCAAAGTAATAATTATTAATAATAATAATAATAATTATTATCATTATTATTATCATTATTATTATTATTATTATTATTATTATTAATGTTGAAAAGAGCTGAGAATATTTTTTTAAGGTTTTTTTAGGGGGGATAAATTGAAAGAACAGCAATGATTGTTACATTTGTTACAGTTACATTTATTGTTACATTTATATTATTTAAATCAAGCTTTTGAATGGTATAGTAGTTTATATTGTTATTGAAACTTCATAATATTTCACTTGATTATACATTTAGTCAGGAATTATAGTTTGGAAAAAGTCTTTGGAAAAAGTCTAACTAGTAAAATGTTTACACGTTATGTGAAAACTAGTACAAGTATATAAATAAATAAAAAGAGACTTACTCATGTTTATGATCTCTGCTGAATAAAGTGCCTCATTCTTTTTTTCTGAGGAAATCCAAATCTCAAATCCTCAACCACATCACATCTTTTTGTGGTGAATTATGTCTTATTCCTCTCATCGCGAACCAAACAGTAAAATAAAAAAAACTTGAAGAACAATCACGCTGCGTTGTCTTCTGTTGTGTGGGCGTATTCAAAAGCCGCGCGCTTCAGTGAAACATTTAAATCTCAAAAGCGCGCTCGGCGCGGGGGCGTGGTCACATTAGAAGATAATGAAGGGAGACGTGAAAAACGGACATCACGTTGTTTTCATATGGATTACTTTATCACAGAATATTTGTTTCGGCAGCAACTTGTTTAGTTTAAAGTAGACATGTCAGGCTTTCTATAGATATCCTCTCTCATGTCTCTTCGTTGAGTATTCACTGAGTTACAGTTCATTTTAATGACGCATTTGTAACTGAAGATCAGTGCAGACAAAGGCTGCAGACAGCACTCCTTGTTTGTTATCTTATTTTATAAGTGCACAAAGTTTTGTTGTTATTATGTTTGTATACAAAAAAAGTAGACCCTTTACAGATTCGTTTGATGTATTGCTCTTATCTGTACGATCAAAACTGAAAGTGTAATTTAAGTTCTTTTCGGGGTTATCAGGAGAAAATACCCCAAAACGCGTATACGCGTTAATCGACTCCAGAGGGTTAACATTCAACAATGATAAGCCATGGTTTACAGCAAAACTCAGACATCTTCGTCAGGCCAAGGAGCATGCCTACAGAAATGGGGACAGAGTCTTGTACAATCAGGCCAGGAACACACTGAACAAAGAGATTAGAGCGGCTAAAAAGACCTACGCTAAAAAGTTGGAAGACCAGTTTACTTCCAACGACTCAACTTCAGTGTGGAGTGGACTGAGAGCCATCACTAACTACAAGACACCATCCCCCTGCACTGAGGCTAATCAACGACTTGGCCCAGATGGCGTTACACCAGCCTGTCTGTAAACCTGTGCTGACCAACTGGCCCCCATCTTTTCACAGATCCTTAACAGATCTCTGGAGTTGTGTGAAGTGCCTTCCTGCTTCAAACGCTCCACCCTCATCCCCGTTCCAAAGAAACCCAAGATTACAGGACTTAACGACTACAGACCTGTGGCTCTAACATCTGTTGTCATGAAGTTGTATGAAAAACTGGTTCTGGCTTATCTAAAGGACATCACTGGACCCTCACTGGACCCCCTGCAGTTTGCTTACCGAGCAAACAGGTCCGTGGATGATGCAATCCTGCAACATCTGGACAAAACAGGGACTTGTGAGGATCCTGTTTGTGGACTTCAGTTCGGTTTTCAAAACCATCATCCCAACAGTCCTCCATACCAAACTGACCCAGCTCTCTGTTCCTAGCTCTATCTGTCAGTGGATCACCAGCTTTCTGACAGATAGGCAACAGTTAGTGAGACTGGGGAAATTCATGTCAAACAGCTGCTCCAACAACACTGGTGTCCCTCAGGGCTATGTTCTCTCCCCACTGCTCTTCTCCCTGTACACCAACGACTGCACCTCAAAAGACCCCTCTGTCAAGCTCCTGAAGTTTGCAGATGACACTACAGTCATCGGTCTCATCCAGGACGGTGACGAGTCTGCTTACAGACAAGAGGTTGAGCAGCTGGCTGTCTGGTGCTGTCTTAACAACCTGGAGCTTAACACGCTCAAAACAGTGGAGATGATTGTGGACTTCAGAAGAAACCCCACTGCACTCCCACCTCTCACCATCATGAACAGCACTGTGGCTGCAGTGGAGTCATTCAGATTCCTGGGACCCACCATCTCTCAGGACCTGAAGTGGGACAATCACATTGACTCCATTGTTAAAAAGGCCCAACAAAGGTTGTACTTTCTTCTCCAGCTGAGGAAGTTTAACCTGCCACAGGAGCTGCTGAAACAGTTCTACTCAGCCGTCATTGAGTCTGTCCTGTGCACTTCAATAACTGTCTGGTTTGGTTCAGCTACAAAATCAGACATCAGAAGACTACAGAGAACGGTTCGGACAGCTGAAAGGATTATTGGTACTCCCCTACCCACCCTTCAAGAACTGTATACATCCAGAGTGAGGAAAATGGCTCAGAAAATCACTCTGGATCCCTCTCATCCAAGTTACCCCCTTTTTGAACTTTTGCCATCTGGCCGGCGCTTCAGAGCCGCAAATACCAGGACAGTCAGGCACAAAAACAGTTTCTTCCCCCAGGCAATCTACTTCATGAACAGTTAAATGTTCCCCACTTATGCAATAAAAATGTGCAATATCCTTTTATTTATTTGTTACCCCTTCATCCTAGTACATCCCTGTGTCTTACTCAATCCTATTCCATTATAATTTATAGCACAGTTGTTTATACATTATTTATATGCAAAGGTTTTTTTTATTTAATTTTTTTTGACTGTGTGTTGTTGTCTCTGTGTACTGGAAGCTTACGTTACTAAAACAAATTCCTTGTATGCGCAAGCATACTTGGCAATAAAGCTCTTTCTGATTCTGATTTCTGATTCTGATATGACTGCATTATTATAACATATCATTATAAATTGTATGGAGAAAAAACTGAAAAACAACAATTAGTATTGATATCTGTATAAAGCTGCATAATCAGTTTTTAGTCTTTTTCAATATTGTTTGGAAATGGAATGTCATACAGTTTGTCTTTAGACCTAATAATTACACATTTCCATTTGAGTGATTGAGGATGGACAGCAAATACATTATGAGACACTATATAAATGTTTAGGATATACTTTAGCTGAACAATCTCTAAAAAAATGTTCCTCCATGCAAGCTCTGTAGCTAAAACACAGAGTCTGTTTGTGGTGGATGCAGAAGATGCCCCATCCTCACTCTTGAAAGACACCAGGGTCATAATTTCACAGAATGTTCCATCACTTAACTGTACAACTGAATTATTTCTCTTTTTAAGAGTTGTGTTATTACAGGAATGATAAAGAACACTGATAACTGAAAAAAAGGGGGGAAAAATATTTTTAATGCTGTTCACTTTATTTAAGCAATTCCTTTTAATTTAACACCATTATATCAGGTTTCCTGTTCAAACACGACTGCATCACGTTGAACCAGACTATTTTTCTTTTACTTACTTTTATTTTTCTTTTAAATAATGTTTTAGGAGAAAGTATGTATGTATAGAGTATAGGGCTATAGATTATTGTAACTAATTAAAAGCTAATCAAATAAATACATAAACAATAGTAAATACATTTACTAATATTTACTATATTTCACTGAAAAAAATAATTCATTGAATTTACTATTTATTTAGGAAAGTGGTTGCAATCAACTTATGTTAGCTACATTTAAATAAATTTAGTTGACTAACTTTCAACATTAAGCTTTTTTTATGTAAAAATAAATATTTTTTAGTGTATTTCCTAAAAAGATTCAAAAACCGCACCTGTTATCTAGTCAGTCCCGTGACATCAGCACGTCCAATCACAGCTGAGTTGAGCTTCACTCAAAGAATCACAAAATACAACAGGTAAGCATTTCAAGCTTCTTTATTCCTATTTAAAGAGCTTTTGAACGTTTATGATGTAGTCATATAATATTATTTGAAGATTAACCAGCTCAGCAACGCTAATGTATTAGCTAGCAAAGAGAAACTAACATGACATGACATCAAAGTTATCAACAGCAAGTGTTAAATATGCAGTGTTTTACACCACAGTTTGTCAGTGAGAAAATAAAAAAAAAATTTTGTGCTTTTCTCAGTTGGACACAGACATGTTCAGTGTTTTTTTTTTTTTTTTGTCTTTTAAACCCAGAAAGATGGCTGACAGCTGACACTTATGCCGTGGAGAAACTAAAGCAACAGGTAAGACAAACCCACCCATACACTATATTACAATAACTTTTAACTTTTTTTAAATCGTTATTTATGATGCGCTTTGTCAGTTTCATCCAGCATATCCATGTGATGCTAATAAAGTTTACTAATGCAGGCGAAGCATTTATGGCAGTTTTGAAAACGTTATTTACCATTCCATACTGATATTTGCACCTCGCCTTTTTTAATTCGAAACTCATAATTGCATATGTTTCTTAACTCATGTTTTCAGAGCAAAGGCAGCGTGGAGTGCTGGGATGTCAAAGGCAACAAGATGGCTGCAATACTATGGTCCTAAAGTGAAGTAAGTTAAGTAGAATTCACATTGATTTAATGATGGGTTTTAGTGTTATGCAAGATGTAAACCATCACTTTCTGAAAGGTTTTTAAAATATATTTCTTCATTTTTGCATGAATGACATCATGATATCCAAGGATCAGTGATGTTTTATGTAAGGTAGTGTGCCACCATTTTTGCTTCAGACTGTATTGGCAGAATGAATAACATATTAAATTTTAGTTTGCCTTTGATTCAGAGTAATTATGCTTCAGAAGAATATGAGTTGGGTCTTGAAAGTTCTAGTTAAAGTTGACTTTATTAATACGGATTACAAAAAAAAAGGTCTTTTGTGTTAAATTTCCACTTATCTTAAAATTGCTTTGGGTTTGTATAAAGGCGTGTTGAGCTTTTGTAAAATACCACAGGGTTTTAAATGGGCCCACGCCCTACTGAATAAACACTCCTCTCATCCTTCAAACCTTTATTGTAATTTATGATATTTTAAATGTCTTTCCACACAAGGTTTAATTTTATGATTTGTTGTGACACATAATAGGACTTTTTTTTAATGCAATTAGGAAAAGGAGCCTGACCGGGTGCAGAAGGCAGCAGTTGAGGAGGAAGAGGAAATGTCACAAGGGAAGTCAAGTCAAGTCAAGTCACCGGTATTTAAATAGTGCTTTAAACAAAAAAGATTCCGTCAAAGCAACTGAACAACATTAATTAGGAAAACAGTGTGTCAATAATGAAAAATGACAGTTAAAGGCAGTTCATCATTGAATTCAGTGATGTCATCATGCAGCTCAGTTCAGTTTAAATAGTATCTGTGCAATAATTTGCAATCAAGTCAACAATATCACTTTAAATGAAGTGTCCCCAACTAAGCAAGCCAGAGGCGACAGCGGCAAGGAACCAAAACTCCATCGGTGACAGAATGTAGAAAAAACCTTGGGAGAAACCAGGCTCAGTCGGGGGGCCAGTTCCCCTCTGACCAGACGAAACCAGCAGTTCAATTCCAGACTGCAGCAAAGTCAGATTGTGCAGAAGAATCATCTGTTTACTGTGGTCTTGTCCCGGTGGTCGTCTGAGACAAGGTCTTTACAGGGGATCTGTCTCTGGGGCTCATCTAGTTGTCCTGGTCTCTGCTGTCTTTCAGGGCTGTAGAGGTCCTTTCTAGGTGCTGATCCATCATCTGGTCTGGATACACACTGGAAAGGGAATGGTAGTGGACGGGCCAACAGTGGAGGGACCAGCTTCTCTAGGAATGGTAGTTGACGGGCCAACCGTGGAGGGACCAGCTTCTCTATCATCTGTTCCCTGAAGTTTTCACATGAGATGCAGGGAGGCTGGTGCGCGTGGAATGCCCTGTCTGGATTTTATGAAGGGGGTCACAAGTGATCTCCCAAGCTCCTCGAGGAAAATCCTCCTCTTGAAGAAGCACCCCTGTTTCCAAGTGGGATTAATTTCCCTCCACAGCACGAATGCATTATAGGCAGATACATCGACCATGCTGAAGAACAGCGCCATTGGCCAGCGAGCCGTCCTCCTCCCACATGTATATGTTGCAACAATCTAGAATATTACACAAACATACACACACACACACACACACACACACACATTTAGTATATATGCGGTCATCAAATGATGGTTCATTTCACTTTATATGCTATTTAGCACGGCAAATAAGTTACCAGTAGCAATCACAATAATAATAATAATAATAACAATAACAATGACAATAATAAGAAGAAGCCAATATAAAGTAGCAAAGACCTGGTCAAGAGTGTCCACGCCACCTTTGGTGTTGTTGTAATCAAGAATCATTTTAGGCTTCCTGTCCTCTCGTTCGCTCATTGTTGCCGTTTTGTGCATGGTGGTCATGAGAAGTACATTTTTTTTGTGACAGTATGGCACGATGGCGTGTGTATCTGTGAATGCAAATAGTGACGAGAAGCGAGCCCTGCCTCTTTGGTTTGTCAATGCACTTGGAAGCTCCGGTTTGTTTCTTCGCACCGTTCCGAGCATTCTTATTTCTTTTTGCAGGAGCTCTGTCCCAAGAGCATAAGATGTAAAAAAAAATTGTCACATGTGACAATATGTCCTTGAAGGCCATGCGTCATTTCATTCACAACTCATTTGCCCAAGTTTTTCTCATGCTGTACTCATGCAGGTTTGCCTGTGTATACCTGCATATTCCAGGATTCCTATTTTGCAGGCTTGCTTGGCATGTATTGTTTAAAAGGGCACCGCCCCCTGAATCCAACCAGACACTCATCCACAGTCACGTTGAGACCAGGATTGTACATCAGTGGCAGTCTCTCCACCCATTTGTCCCACATTTCTCTGACTGGTGCAAGTTTGTCAGTTTGCCTTCTTGCATCTCTTGTTCTCTTGTCATCGAATCTGATAACCCTTGACAGTCTTCTGAACATTTTGAGAGGCATGGTGGCCCGAAAAATTGCCCTCCCCATCTCACCATCCCATAAGCTGCTTGTTGCCTCATTATTTTGAAAACGCCAGCCAGTATCAGAAGGCCAATATATGCTTGCATTCCCATACGGAAAGGTAATGTATTCACATATATGTGAAGCACTGTTGAATATATTGAAATATATTTTGAAAATATATTTTAAAAATACATATGTTGCGTGTGTGTTACATTATATTCATGCCTCAAATAACTTTTAATCAATGTGTTTTTTGCAGTGCAGCAATGCATTTTGTTTCTACACTATGTTTACCATTTTTAAAGCTATTATTATATTATATTATATTATATAGATCCTATATTCTAATTCAGTTTAGGCCTACTATCAACTTAAACAATATGTTATCAAGTGTCAGGACAAGTTTATAATTTTATGTACTATGTAAACGCTGTGTAATGTGTTTGATGGGCGCGCGCGTTGAACATTCGAGGAGCATTTAAACTGGAGTGGAGGGAGTTACCATGGAAATGGGGCGGCAAGTAGCAAAACCCTCGGTCTCTCACTGTTGTTTTTACTGCTTTCAGGTAAGTTAAGTCCCTAAAATTACACAAATAATACATACAACTTTTTCCTGACACTTTCTTACATGTAATTGACACGCTTCTGTTGAATATTTACTTTACAGAAATGGTTCAGTGTCATGGGAATAAGTCCGTTAGCATCACAACCGTGAGCTAACTGTAAGGATGACTGACTCGGTTGAGTATTTGAATCCATTTGCGGATATGTTTATTGTGGAGAAAACCACACACAAGGATAAGGCAGATAATCGGTGGTCAAATAACAAGCAAGGTCAATATCACAGCAAGCAGTCCGTACAGCAAACAAATCCAAATCGTAATCCAACAAACAAGGTCAAGAACAGGCAAAGAACATACACGAGGCAATCAATGTGGCAATGAGAAAACGCTTGGTAGAGACAGGGGTTAGCTGGCAATACTTCGCAATCTGTTGTACTACTGAGCTGGATTTAAACAGGAAGCTACAGGAAGTGGAGGAAAGAAGAAGAGCACAGTCAGTAATGAGGAGATGGCGCCCTCTGGCGGCTGGATGAATGGATGGTTGATGTTACAGATTCCTCCCCCCTAGGAACACCTCCAGGTGTTCTTCGTGGACGTCCCCTTGGTCGAGGTGCTGGACGATCCGGATGTGCATGATGGAAATCCCGGGTCAATGATGGGTCTAATATGTCCTTGGCGGCCACCCAAGATCTTTCTTCTGGGCCGTAGCCCTCCCAGTCCACTAGGTATTGTAGCCTGCCCCCCCGACGTCTGGAATCTATGATATCCTTGACCAGGTAAGCCGGAGCTCCATCAACATCCAGTGGTGGGGGGGGCTCCCTCTCCTCGGAGGCAGGACCGGAAGCAGGATGAGCGGGTTTTAACAGAGATACATGAAATGAAGGAGAAATGCGATAATGAGCTGGGAGCTCTAACCTGTATGTTACTGGATTAATTTGCTTTATTATCCGAAATGGGCCTACATACCGTGGACTGAGCTTCTTGCAGGGTAGCCGTAACCGTAGATCTCGAGTCGATAACCATACCCTCTGACCCGGCTGATAGTTTGGGTGGGGGACTTCTCCTACGATCTGCTTGGGTTTTCTGGGCTCTGATTGCCCTCTGTAGCCTCACATGAGCGCTGTCCCAGACTCTTTCGCTTCTTCTGACCCAGTCATCCACTGCCGGAACTTCTGAAGGTTCACCCGACCAAGGGAACATGGGGGGTTGATATCCTAAAACACACTTGAAGGGGGTGAGTCCTGTAGATGAGTGAGTAAGGGAGTTTCTTGCATATTCTGCCCAGGGTAGGAATTCATTCCAACGTTCCTGTTCTTGACTACAGTAGGATCTAAGATATCGCCCAATTTCTTGGTTTACTCTTTCCACCTGTCCATTTGCTTGAGGTGATAACCTGATGTTAAACTGACATTTATGTCTAATTGTTTGCAGAAGGCTTGCCATACTCGGGACGTGAATTGTGGGCCTCTGTCAGAAACAATATCCTCTGGTATGCCATAAATTCGAAAAACATGTTGAAATAAAGCTTGTGCTGTCTCCATAGCTGTGGGTAATGCCTTTTAGTGGAACCAGACGACAGGACTTAGAAAATCTATCAACAATTACCAGTATGGTGGTGCAGCCGTTAGAGCTGGGTAGATCTGTGATGAAATCCACTGCCAGATGAGACCAGGGCCGCCGAGGGATAGGCAAGGGTTCCAAGAGACCAGCTGGAAGTTTTCGTGGTGTTTTTTGACTGTGCACACATGCTGCAAGATTTGACATACAAAGAGAAATCCTTTGTTAAATTAGGCCACCAAAATGAATTGCGTACCAGTTCCTCTGTCCGCTGAATGCCAGGATGTCCGGAGCTCAGAGATGTATGAACCCATTGCATGATGCGCTGCCGAAGAGATCCTGGAACGTATTGGCGGTTAGGGGGGCAACCTGATGGTGTGGGTTCTGTTAGTTGTTTTCTTTGAATTTCCTCCATTATATCCCAACGAATAGGTGCCAAAATGACTGATGGGGGTAGAATTGGTCCTTGGCAGCAAGAAGTTTCCTCTGACTCATATATTCGTGACAACGCGTCGGCTTTACCATTCTTGCTTCCTGGGCGATATGTTACTGTGAAATGAAATCTTGTGAAGAATAATGACCACCGAGCCTGCCTCGGGTTCAGACGTTTAGCACTCTTGATATACTCCAAAATTTTTGTGATCTGTAATCACCTGAAATGGATGACGTGCTCCCTCCAACCAGTGTCTCCACTCAGACAGTGCTTCCTTGATGGAAAGTAGTTCCTTGTTTCCCACATCATAGTTTTTCTCTGCTGTGGTAAGTTTTCTGGAAAAGAAAGCACATGGAAAAACTTTACCAGGGTTTCCTTGTCTCTGGGATAGAACTGCTCCGATGCCGACGTCAGAAGCATCTACTTCCACTATGAATGGTACGTCAGGGTTTGGGTGTTTCAGAATTGGAGCAGTGGTAAAGCTTGTCTTCAGGGTATCAAATGCGGTCTGGGCAAGCGTTGTCCATGATAGTTTCCTTGGTTTCCCCTTAAGCAAAGCAGTGAGTGGTGCTGCAATGGTACTGTAGTCTCTGATGAATCTCCTGCAAAAGTTAGCAAATCCTAAGAATCTCTGTATTTCCTTTACCGTAGTGGGACGTGGCCACTCTGTAACTGCCTCAACCTTCCTTGCGTCCATCTCCACTCCATGATGACTGATCTTGTAGCCTAAAAAAGTGGTATGTGAGACATGAAATTCACATTTCTCAGTCTTAACATATAAGTGGTTTGCCAGTAATCGAGACAGAACATCTTTCACATGTTGGATATGTTGCTCACGTGTCTTCGAATATATTAGAATGTCATCAATGTAGGCGATAATGTGGTCATTTAGAATGTCCCGAAAGATCTCATTGATAAATGATTGAAACACAGATGGTGAATTGGATAGGCCGTACGGCATTACCAAGTATTCATAGTGCCCCCTGGTGGTGATAAATGCTGTCTTCCATTCATCACCTTCTCTGATCCTGATTAAATTATAGGCACTTCGTAGATCAATCTTAGTAAAAATCTTGGCTTCCCGTAATTGTTCTAAGGCTGAGGGAACTAATTGGAGTGCGTACCTGTTCTTGATAGTGATGGAGTTTAGACCACGATAATCGATACAGGGGCGTAGGCCACCATCCTTTTTTTTCCACAAAAAAAAATCCAGATGCTGCGGGTGATGTGGATGGGCGGATAAAGCCTGACTCCAGAGCTTCTTCAATGTATTGTTCCATGGCCTGCGTTTCTGGTATAGTTAATGGATATACCTTGCTTTTAGGAGGTGCTGTGTTAGGTAATAGGTCTATGGCACAGTCCCAATGGCGGTGTGTGGAGGTAACGTAGCAGCTTTGGCTTTGCTGAAGACTTCCTGGAATTCAATGTACTCTGGGGGAATCTTAACTGCTTCGTTAGTTATTGGACTTTCAACCCTTGTGGTTAGACATGGAAGTGGTATATGACCTTGTAGACAATGACTGTGGCAATGCGGTGACCATTTGGTAAGTTCTCTGGAACCCCAAGAAATCTGTGGGTCGTGAATGGTGAGCCAGGGATTTCCTAGTATTATTGGATGCTGGGGTGTAGTTGTAACATAAAATGAGAGGGTTTCAGAGTGGAACACACCAATCTTGACTGTAATAGGGATGGTTTGATGAGTGATACCTTTGCCAATGGGTTGAGTGTTGATGGCGGTGATGTGAATCGGTGGTATGCAAGGGATCACAGGGATGTTGAGTTTAGCCACCAATTCATGGTGAATTAGGTTCAGTGCCGATCCTGAGTCAATTAATGCTGAAACACATTGTACGTAACTTGCATAAGTGATGGTCATAACGAGAGTCAAGCACTTGGTGAATAGATTACCTGAAGGTATACTCACTTTAGATGGTGTGGGCTTGTTGGGGCAGTGACGGCATTGATGACCTGGTTGCCCACAGTAAAAACATAGTCTCTGTACACGCCGTCGTTCACGTTCCTCCAGGGAGATTTTGGTAAGGCCGATTTGCATGGGTTCAACAGGTTCCAGGCCACTAGCAGTTGTGGCAGACATTGAAGTTGTTAGGGGACAGGTGGGGATGGTTACGTATCAGATTATCAATACGGATCGTGGTGGTTATAAGTTGCTGTAAGTCCATATCCATGTCCTTACAAGCAATCTCTGATTGTAATTTGTGGTGAAGAGACCTCGCTTAAAGATTGGTTTAAGCGCGGCCTCATTCCAGCCACTTTGCGCTGCTATGGTGCGAAAATCTACTGCGTATTCTGCAGCAGTACGATTTCCTTGACACAAATCCCAACAACTGCATAGATACATCTCTCCCTCCAGCTGGGTACTGAAAAAACCTCAGTAATCTGCTTCGAAAAATAAATCGAATGAGGTCCGTATCATATCATCTTGATCCCACACAGCAGATGCCCATTCGAGAGCTTTGCCAGTAAACAGTGACATCATAAATGAACATTTAGTGGTATCACGTAGAAAGGCCTCAGGCTGGTTCTCAAAATAAATGGAACATTGACGAAGAAACCCCTTGCACCTTTCCGCTGTGCCATCAAATTTATCTGGTAAAGAAAATCTTACCGCCTCAGGTCGAGTCGCTGGGAGAGATTGTAATGTAGCGGGTGAGATGTTCATTAGCGGCTCGCAGAGATGAAAGTTGAGCTTGGAACTCCGTAATCCTCTCATTTTGATAAGCAAAGGCGGCCTGAAGATGTGAAATCTCCGCTGGATTCTGGTCAGGCGAAGTATTCTGTAAGGATGACTGACTCGGTTGAGTATTTGAATCCATTTGCGGAGATGTTTATTGTGGAGAAAACCACACACAAGGATAAGGCAGATAATCGTGGTCAAATAACAAGCAAGGTCAATATCACAGCAAGCAGTCCGTACAGCAAACAAATCCAAATCGTAATCCAACAAACAAGGTCAAGAACGGCAAAGAACATACACGAGGCAATCAATGTGGCAATGAAGAAAACGCTTGGTAGAGACAGGGGTTAGCTGGCAATACGTTCGCCATCTTTTGTACTACTGAGCTGGATTTTAAACAGGAAGCTACAGGAAGT
>NC_056575.1:25264559-25316236 GCF_018340385.1 Cyprinus carpio | reverse complement strand
ATGAGCAAAGCAAATTAAAGTGTTTATTACATTTTAAATATGGTTTTTTTTATTACAAAAGCATTGACCCCTCAGAGGACTGAGCTGGTGAGACTTTTTTTGGGGGGTGATTTTTTTTCCCCTTTTTTTGGTTTTTCTGATGAAAACCCCACGAGTTCCATTAAACGCTTGAAGGCAAAGACCTTTTTTTAATATAACCCCGATGAATTTTCTAAAAGAAGAATCATAACACCGGGGATGCCTGAGGCTGAGTTTTTTTGGGTAATTTCATTTTTGGGTTTAAAAAACCCTTTTAATAAAAAAAAGCAAAAACCTAATTCCCAATTTATTAAATAAGGGCCCAAAAAATCCATTTTATTTATTTTTTGGACTTCATTTTCATTTTTTCCTGTGTTGCTCTCTAAAATTGTTGTTTCAAATTTCGCTTCCAAAACCAAAAGTTACACTAGAGCGGGTGAGTTTGGGGTTTTAAGTCTCAGGGGCCCTTTTCTAATTGAAAATTCTTTCCCTAGAAAATAAATTTTGTGGCCCCTACACGCAATGTTACTTGCTTCTCTGATCCTTAAAGGGGGTAAATGTGGAGGGGGAATTCGTTTGCTGCATCTTTGACTTGCTCCCCACTAAAAGGTCATGATGAGGGTTTGGGTTTTACAGGTCACCCACGTCTTTTCCCTGCCACTGATGCTGAAAAACGTCCCCCCAAAACTTCTGCAACAGGGTCAGAAATATCTTCCCCTTTTTTCTTGTTTTGTTTACCATTGCACCCTTCTGTCTTCCTCCGGGGGTGGACTGCTTAAAAAATACTTCCAAAATTTTTTAAAACGCAAACTTTTTTTAAATAACACACACACACTACAGTGGGTAGGGAAAAGTTTCAGCCCCTTAAAATTTTCATCTTTTTTATTGCACCATTTGCAAAATCATTTAAGTTTTCCCATTAAGTACCAAAAAGCACCCCATATTGACAGAAAAAACCCAGAATTGTTGACATTTTTGCAGATTTATTAAAAAAGAAAAACTGAATACAATGGGCCTAAGTATTTGACCCTTTCTCAGTATTTAGAAAAGACCCTTTTTATTAATACAGCCATGAGTCTTTTTTGGGAAAAAGGGAACAAATTTTTCACACCGGATTTGGGGGTCCCCGCCATTCCCTTGCGACCCTCTCCAGTTCTGCAGGTTTTATGGGAAAAGTGGGGGACAGCCATTTTCAGGGCCTCCAAGATGCTTTAAATTTGGGGCCGTCGGGTCCTGACACTCGGAGAAGGTTTTCACCAGGATATCCCTGTGCGGCCGCATTCTCTTTTCCCTTGCAAAAAAGGCGTCCCGTCCCCCGCAGCTGAAAAACCCCCAACCCATGATCTGCCACCACCCTGCTTCACGTTGGGACTCATGGCGGTTGGAGTGCCTGGTTTTTTTTCCAAAACCCCTTGGGAATTAAACCAAAAATTCTATCTTGGCCATCAGACCAGAGGACTCTTATTTCTCACCATTTTGGGACCTTCAGGTGTTTTTTATGTGGCTTTTATGAGGGAGGTTCTGTCGGGCCATCTGCCTAAAGCCCCCGACTGGGGGGGCTGCGTGATGGGGATTCTACAATTTCTCCCCATTCCCGCTGAATCTTGGGCCAGCCCAGTGACTTTGGGTTCTTCTTTACCTCTTCCCCCAAAGGCCTTCTTTTCCCCGAAGCTCATTTTGGCCGGGCGCCAGCTCTGGGAAAGGGTTCTGGCACCCCAAAAGTCTTCCTTTTAAATTATGGAGGCCACTGTGCTCTTAGGTAGGGAGGGCTGACTCAAAACAGATGTTCCAAAGTATCAGATCTAAAGCGCAGTGTTTCGAAACCTGACCGAAGCGGATTCAAAACACCCAGATGCTATGGCTAATAAAGCCTCAAAGTTTTTCACATTTTTTTCGAGAGGGGCATGGTCCGCCAAAACCGTTTGATTGACACGGTGGGGTAAGACCACAAATCGCACATCTGTAAAATGTAATAAACGCATTTGACCTCGTGGGTTTTGTAAAGGGAGTTTGTTTTGATAAGGGATATTTGGTGAATAGTGACATTTATGCTTTTGTTTAGTTAATTTGGCTTCCCTTTAAATTTACACCGGATGATAGGCTAGAGAAACAGGGAAATACATATAGTGACCTTTAATAGATGATAACAAAAATTTAATTAACGATTAAAAATAGATACAAAATTTAATATAATAATCAATAAGATCAAAAAATGGGGGCTCCCCAGAAAGATGCCATCATCTGTGGGTGAGAGTTTCCATGGAAACCCCAAATAAGTGAAGAGTTTTGTATGGGCAGTAGCTACTAAAACAAAAAACCATCCAATCCCTTTTGGGACACCACCCTGCCATTTTGCGGGGTGCAGACAGGGTACACCCCCCCGTCCTGTACTAAACCTGCGGGGCCATCTAACAAGGTACTGTTTGAAAAAAAATTAAAAATTAAAATATAAAAACAACTGTTGGGACCTGTTATAAGTCCATACCCTGTTCCCCTAAGCTCTAAAACCCTAATGCCCCAAAATCACAACTGCCAATCTGTTAAAAACAGTTTTATGTGAATTGGGGTGTAATTTAATCACGTTTAATCACTCCAAAATAAAAGTTTTTTTTACATAATTATGATGTTACGGGTATATTTTTTAGTATATAAAAATACAACAATAAATAATTTTAAAAAATTTTTAAGTATATACTTTTATATTTTATATTCTTATTTTTTAATTATATTAAATTATTTTATATAAACAAAATATTCTTTTTTTAAATTATACCTGCATGTGTGTTTTTTTTAATAATAAAAAATTAACATTATAAACAAAATTTTGAAAACAAAACTTTTTTTTTGGTGTGTTAATTTTTAAAATTTTTGACACCCCTAAGTGAATATAATATATATGTTGCAATATAATATACTTTGGGGGTTTATACTTTATGGGTTACTATACCCAAATCTAAGCCAGTGAACTCATTTTTTGTAGTTCTCATTCCTTTGATTTTTCTTGGACACTGATCTAAACGTTTAAACATAATTTTGTTTATAAAGGGTTTCCAAAAAAGAACCAAGGCTACAGTTTTAGTCTTGTTTTGTTTGTTTGTAATCGTTATATAAAAACTTAATTGCCGTCGTGTAGGGGTTTGTTCAATTGCTGTTTCATCATCAGGCCCCTCAAAATCATCATCATCCCATCAACCCCAGAAAAAAGGACATTTTGGGATTTTTTTTGTATCGTACCATGAACCCAGATGATACCCAAAAGCTACGTGATGCCCCGTGGAAGTGAAAAAATACCTCCCTGATTGGTTTTGCCCAAACTATGATCCCCTAATTTTTCTGGAAAAGAGAGCAGTAACTTTCCTCAGGGTGGGCCTTTCAAAAAAAAAAGGGGGCATGCCAGCAAAAAGTGTCCTTTTAGAGGATTTTTTTAAAGGCTGGAAAATTATCTGTAAAAAAAAAAATAGGGAATCCTTCCACAGCGAGAAATTAATATTTTTGAATAAAATCTCTAAAAAAGTGAACATTTGATTGATTTCTTTTTTTAATTTCATTTTTCTGACCCAAAAACATTATCACATGGGAAACCTACAGGGTTTTTTTGCTTACTATTAGAAAAAAACAAAATAAAAAAAAAAACTTTTTTAATGGGGTCGTTGTCAAGGGGTTTTTTTTCAGCAACACCTCAATGACCACTAGGTGTCATCTTGAACGGGTGTCGGTTTATTCGAACCTCGCACAATGGAAAAATTTGCTTCAAATTTTTATGCTTCACGAAGCCTATCTGCCCCCCATACTCTTTGGGACCTTAAGTGCGCAGAATTTTTTTGTAATTTGCAGATTGTCCTTGCTACTTCGTTTTGAGCTCTTTTGGGCAGTTCCTTTGACCTCATATTTTCATTTGCTCTGACATCACTGTGAGCTGTAAGGTCTTATATAACAGGTTTTTTGCTTTCCTTTAAATCCAAACAGTTTCAAACACAGCTAGACTCAAATGAAGGTGTAAACCTCCAAGATGAAAAAAAAAGGGCAGCATCTGAGTTTAAAAAAGATGTCACAGCAAAGGGGTGAAAAACTTAGGAAATGTGATATTTTCAGTTTTTTTTTTTTTAAAAATCGCAAAATTTCAAAAGTCTGGTTTTTTTGTCAAAATGGGATGCTGTGTGTACATTCAAGGAAAAAATGACTTAAAAGATTTTAGCAAAAGGCTGCAATAAACAAGAGTGAAAAATTTTAAATGGGTCTGAAACTTTCTGTACCACGGACATACAACATAGGTTTTGTGTGTGTGTTTTTAAAAGTTTTAAACATTAATGGTTTTTTATTTAGTAAATGTAATAATTGAATCCTGACCGTTTTCTACATTTTTGCGCACATCCAACTGCGTTTTCAATCAAAAAAGGGTCCCCACACAAAGCCAAATGTAAAAAAAGCTAGGGGTCTTTATTATGGAAAATTGATCTGTTTAATCGACCCAAAAACGGATCTTAAAGGATTTTTCCTCAAATTGAAAAAATTTCCCCATATTTTATCCTCCCAATAGATGAACCATACATAGCGTAAGCTTGGAAGTTACAAGGCAAAATGCAGGGGGAGAAAAGCTAACCAGTTTCTTTTTAAAGTACAAAAAAAGGATTTTAAAAAAAAATATGGGAGGTTCCAATATAAGCCAAGAAGAGACTGTTTTCCTTTGCTTTAAAAAAAAACTTTTTTCATAATTGCTTTTTCCACAACTTACGATAAAAACACTCGTCCCCCGTGAGCAGTTAGGGAAAGCTAGAAATAAGTTCATAAAGTTTAAAATATTTTTTCCCTTTCACAAAAAAGATCAAAGGCCTTTATTAACCCCCAGATCCGTGTGGAGTACTTTTTATGATGGAGGTGATTTAAATTTTTGCCTAAAAATCTAAACCACCATCACTGTCTTTAAAGCGGGAAAGAGAAAAGGACTGAGGATTGAGATGAGTAATCAGGGGCAAATTTTTCATTTTTGGGAAAATTTCCCTTAATGATTTATATTTTTAATGTTAAAAGCCAATCATTAAAAAATAATCTTTACTATCACCCAATTTTGTACCGGGTGAATAGCAGATTTGAGGTTTTTAAATTTTTTTATCTGGTTCTTGGTTTGTTGATCACCAGCTGTACTGTTTTTATCCAAAAATTCCACCCCAAGGAAGAGAACTGATGCGAGATCAGCCCCCTTTGATCGGGACAAAAAAACTTTTTCCCTTTTACCAGGAGAGAGTCCAGACCCACTTCCCCTGAACAAAAACAATGAAAAAATTCTGCTGTGATATGAAGAGTTTTGGGGTAATTTTTGGGGGCGACGACGGGAAACTAAAATAAACGAAAATGAGTAAATCGTCAACAACTTCTTTTCAGTGTATATAAGCAGAAAGTTTTTACACACCCAAAAAACTAAAAATGATTAACTTTCAATTTGTAAGTTTTTAAAAAAATTTGACGACCACCAAACAAAACCCCAAAAAACGGAAAAATGAAATTTTTTTTGGGTTTTTACAAAACCAAAAACCAAATTCTATTTTGTACTAAATGGAACTGCCCACCTAAAACTGTATAGATTTGTAGCTTTTGGGCCCAAAATAAACCACAAAATTTTTTGGTATTTAAACAAAAAAAACTAATTTTTAACGTCCCCTATTAAACCCTTCCCCCCACCAAATTATATCCCCTCTGAATAACCACTGAAAAGTGGAAATGTCCCAAATGTCCAACACCCCC
The DNA here is from genome assembly GCF_018340385.1 of Cyprinus carpio. NCBI lineage: Eukaryota > Metazoa > Chordata > Actinopteri > Cypriniformes > Cyprinidae > Cyprinus > Cyprinus carpio. The sequence goes on along the minus strand of NC_056575.1, from coordinate 25,310,479 downwards.
CCCCCCCCCCCCTTTAAAAAAAATATAAAAAAAAATTTTGATGAAAATTTTTTCTGAATTTTTTTTAATAAATATTTTTTTAAAAAATTTTTTTTTTTAAAAAAGAAAAACAAAACACATTTTGGGCCTATTTGTGGTGGAAAGGCCGGCTTTAAAAAACGTTCATTTAATCCCTTTTAAGCCGTTTGAGCGAGGCGCACGTACCACACAACACAAACAACACCCCCATCCCACAAGTCTGAGATGCGCTGTGCAAATTTAATTTCAGAAGCTCAAAATTGCGTGCGCCGCCACATTTTTAATCAATACTGAGGCCCCGTCCAAACGAACGGAGCTTACCCCAATCCGATCTTTTTTTTTTCCCCTCTCAAAAAATATCCGCGCCCACGAAACCCAAAATGATGTAGTTAACATCCAGACCACATGGGCCTGTATTGCAACAAGGGTACACTAAAAAAAAGGAAAAAAAAGAAGACTTGGACTAGCTCTAAACCCTTTGGGGGTGGTAACCAAAAAAACTGGAACAAAACATTTTTAATCTGTGTTAATGTTTTAAAAAAAAGCAATCGTTCAGGTTTTTTCGTTTTTTTCTTTTAGTGACGTAAGGTGTCGACTGGGGGAGAGTGGGGGGATGATCATCATTCGAAAATACGGTTAGCCGTCCAGAGAAAACGCAAAAAGGGGTTTTTTAGATTTTTTCCACTTTGGGACCGGTTTTTTAAAAAAACGGTTTCCCTTCGAAATGCGGATCCCTGTGGACGAAGCCCATCCGTAAAAAATTTGGCGATCACAAAAAGCTTTTTACGGGGCCCCAATCGCACATTATATTTCCAAACAACAAGGGGCAAAATCGCTTCATTGTTTGTAAAAGAGTGACAGACGCGACAATTTACACATACTCTCCCTCTCCCCCCCCTCAAAGTGGGCCCTATTTGAAAATTTTTCCCCACTGGAATAGCTTCGGTCATTTAACTTTCTATCGTAAAAGTTTGTTAAAATTGACTCAAAAAAATGATTTGCAGCTTCATCTTTCTTTTCTCTCTTTAACGTTAAAAAGGGCGCTTCCGTCTGCATGTGAAAATAAACCCCGCCTACTTGTTGATTGGCCATTAGTCATTTTGACATTGAAAAGCCTGTTTTATGCTGAGGCTTTGATCTTAAGTGCCTTTTGTGGAGCGGACGCGCGCTCCGTAGATAGGCAAGATTCGCACACTTTAAAAGTTTTAAGCTCCAAAAGGGGTGTTGGGCCCAGAGAAGGGGTTTACCTTTAAAATTTTGTCGTATGCATTTTCCCTATTGCCCGTGCCCGATTTTCCTTCTGGGCCCGTTGGGAGCATGCCGTAGGTTGCCCCCCTTCTAAATTTTATTTTTGGGACGAAAAATTTTTACCAGAACTTTAATGTTTTTTTCATCACCCCATCAAGACCAGATTGAACAAAACCTGAGGGCAAAAGGTTGAAACTTTCCCCCCAAAGGACATTCCCCATAGGCTCACCGAACCGGGGGTGACAACGTCCCCATTAGATCCGCACCAGATCAGGGGGGTTCTTTTTGATTTAGGCATTCCGGGGGGGAAGATGTATGGAGGGGGATTTGGGAGTTAAAACAAAGTCAAAACTAAAAGTTTAACCAAAAAAAAATCAAATTTGAAAATTAAAACCAAATCGAAAAATTTTTTTGTATTTAGGTTGGGCATTTTTGGTATTTTGGATAGGGCTAGCCTTTTTTTTTTTTTTGTGAATAGAAAAAAAAGAGAAACTTGTGGTGAGGCCTTTTATAAAAGATTAAGAAGCTAGTAGCTAGAAGCAGATTTTTAGAGCTGTGTTCAAAAATGTTTAAACCTGTAAGTTTGGGGTGGGGGTTGAGGGCCTCAAAAACCCCGATTTAACTGTGCTAAATTTCCCTGTCAAAGAACTGGATTTGCTTATTTTTCTACAAATGTGGGGTAAAAAAAAAAAAAAAAAAACAAAACAGAGCTATTCCCAGTTATAACGGTCTTTTTTCGAAAATTTTTGTTTAAAAATTTTTAAAAACCATTGATTAACACATAAAAAGCAGTGTTGTAAAGGGGAACTAAACAGGTTCCCATACCTCTATCTCTTTACCTTTTTTAGGACACGATTTTCCCAAATGAAAAATATGTTGCTCATGCCTCTTGAAGAAAACTGAACCCGCAAACTGTAACCCCCCTCCTTGGTCCCCGACCCGATTTAAAGGAAAAAAAAGCAATACATTTCCCGAAGAAAAAAAAATCTAAAGTTTTTTCTTCACGTACTTTCCTGACAGTAGAATTTCGGATCCTTCTGAGAAGAAATTGGTATGATGGCGAGGGCCCCTTGTTATTTCGATTTCCGTACAGACTGCAAATACAAAAAAAAAAAAAAAAAAAAAAAAAAAAAAAAAAAATATATATAAACAAATATAAAAAATAAAATAAAACATAAGTAAATCATTGGGATTGAAAGTATTACAAGAGTGATCTTGATAGTAGATGAATAGTAAGACTGTAAATCAAATGCAAACATGATGAAACCTGTGTTTTATAGGAACACAGACTAAACCTTCAGATATTATGATGTATCTATTTACAAGATTAAAGATAAAACACTTTTTAAAAATTTACTGTCATTCCTTTAGCTTTATATGTGTGTAAGTGTGTGTGTGTGTGTGTGTGTATTATTACAGCCTGTAAAAAGGGTTCATATGTGTATCTCTTATCATCACAAGACTGCAATCACTAATAATCAGAAGACTTCCTGTTAATGAAGTATCTGGAAAAGATCTTCTCTATGAACAATGCATTAAATTACATTAAATAAGGACAAAAAACAAAAAAAACAAGCAAATGAAATGATAACTCACATGTATCTGGTCCACTGATGAAGCCATGTGTCAAGTCAAGTGAATTTAATCATCTTATAACAGGCGTCCAATACTGACTTCAGGAAAAGGAGAATAACCAATGACATTTGAGATAACAATTAAAACCAAGTAGGGCTCGCTGCACCCTGTGGTGGACCCCAAAACCCCCCCCCCATCCAATGTGACGTCAAATCACCCCCCCCCGCCCAATCAAGGTGTGTCGAAGTCACCCATCCCCGCCCCCACCAAGTGTGCGTAGAAGCCGCCCATCCCGACACAACCCCCCCCGCCCAAGGTGACGAAAAACAAAAGCCACCCCCTTCAATACGTCACCTTAGTGATTTCCCCACCCTTGGGAACTGGAAAGTATGTTGAAAAAATTTTGGAATTTAAAGGGATCTAAAAAAAATATATTGTCCTTGTTTACTAATCACTTTTTCTTATTTTTTTAAGGGATGTCTAGGGCTAAAAATGGCCCAAAATTAATATATATTTTAATATGCTAAATAACGGAGCTATTTTGTCATCATAAAGCTCCTAAACGCTTGTTGATTAAAGAGGCAATTGTCAATTAAACTTTAAACCTTCCTTTTCTTTAGAATGAAAAAATTCACATTTATAAAAAACTTTTGACCTACCAAGGGAAAAATTAAAATGCATCAATTTAAAGGGGACAATTAGATTTTGGTATTGTAAAAGAGCAATTTTTGTAAAGGGTTTTTTTAAATTGCATTAATTTTCAAAAGATTTATTCCACTTCATAAAGTTTAACTTTGAATGATAGAATCAACAGTCCCCCATTGCAGTAGGCTACACATACTTTGGGAATAAAGATTGCATTTAAAAAAAAATTTTATAAGTCCATGCATTTATTCGGCCGTTCATCACAAATTGATATGAAAAGTCCAGGTCCCCCACATACAAAGATGAGGAAAAAGGGATCCATTGTTTATTGGGTTTTTTTATTTTTTTATTTTATAAAATAATTACATTCAATTTTTTCAAAAAAAAAAAAAATAAAAAAATATAATATAAAACACCCTTTTTGAAAGTAAGTTTTATTTTTTTTAAAGGGTCTTTTTTGCTCACCCGCCGGATTTATTTGATCCCCAAAACACGCAAAAAAGTAATGTGAAAATTTTTTACAATTTAAAAAATGCTTTCTATTTTAAAAGTATTTAAAACGTTTTTTCCTGTGATCAAAAGGTTTTTCTGCATCATTCTCCTCTCAGGTATTAACAAAAAATAATAAAATGTTTTTTTACACAAAACAGCATATTAAAAGAAGATCGTGACTGGATAATCAAAATTTTGAAAAAACAGGAATAAATTTCATTTTAAGAAAATAGAAAATTGTTATTTTTAAATAAAAATATTCCAACAAATATTATACAAAAATTTTATTTGTTTTTTGACTGTTTTTTGCGTACTTTGATAAATAAATGCGGGTTGGAGCGGAATTTCTTTAAAAACATTAAAAAAATTTACGTTTAAAACTTTTACTGGTTGGTTTAACAAAGGGTTTCCCAAATTTTTAAAGTCTGAGCAGCGAATGAACAGCGAAAAGATAATAAAAAGTTCTTTACATGCATTACCCCATCAACAAGCTACCAGAAAAATTTCCTTTTTTCAAAACCTCCCCATTCTCCCCCCAGGTAGTCTTGATGGAATTCGTTTTATTTTTACTGTCCATCTGGAGAACAGCACCCGTCCCTCCCACAGAATTTAAACCCCTGACTTTTCCCCCTGGCCAATTTCCCCTTTCAAAACCCCCCTTTAGTCCCTTGGCGCTCCTGTTAAAAATAGAGTCAACGTGGTTTGGGGGGGGTTGCCCTAAAAATTATTTACCTCATCTTTTACATAAACTATTTATGATTTTAAACCACAAAAATCATAAATTCTAAAAAAATGCCTCACCATACCCCCAGCACCACTGCAGGGCTTGGGGGGCCTTAAAGTGATGTAACAAGAATTTTTCTTTACGGGGAAAAACGCAGCGGGGCCCCCTTAACCCGGGAAAAACTGCCCTGCTCAGGCTGGTGAATGTGTAAAATCTGAAAACTGAAAAAACAAAATTATTTGTCTTTCTTTAAATATAGAAGATACAAAATAATTTGTGCTCACAGGTTATCCAGCAAGACATAATGAAATGATGCGGTTGCCCAACTTCTGGGCAGGGGTACGTGATCAGAGAAATTCTTTAAAAGGGGTTTATTAGGGGAGTGTTTTTGTGTGTGTGTGGGTGTGTGTGTTGTGTGTGTGTGTGTGTGTGTGTGTGGGGTGGTGGGGGGGGGGGGGTAAGTACATTTGGAGGGATGAATTGGTCGAGGGGAAGATGAGTGTTAAAGGATGTGGGGGGGGAAAGGGGTATAAAAAAATTTTTGCACATTATTCAAAATTTGATTTTATGTTGTAAGACTTTTGCCCTTTTATCTATCTATCCTCTTCTTCTCCCTTTATGTATGTTATTATGTATGTATTTGTGTGGGGGTTGGGATATGCCCCGATAAACATACATAAACAACAGTGTGGATAATAACCCCCCCCAAAAATAAAACCTCATCTCACCCCCCACCCCCAAACACAACCACACACACACACAACCCCCCACAACACATTTAAGTATATTTTTTGCTACAATAACGGCCTGTGTGAAGTTAAATTAAAAAATACGTTGTTTATGCCATGCACACAAATGACGGACCTTTTTAAAATTGTCAAAGTTGGTAAAAACCAAAGATATTTTTTTTTACTTACCCCCGGCAAACAAAAGCTTTTTTTTAGCGGGTTTGGGAAAAAATACAAATTTTTTCCCTTTTTGATGCTTCTTTTTCCGTTTCAAAAAGATTGAATTTAGTCCCCGGCTTCCCTAAGGGGGGGCCCCTGCCACCCGCCATTTCAAACCCAGCCCCAGTAGGGGGCCGGGGCCTCCCAATTTTATACATCCTCTCCTTTTTCAAATGTCCAACTCAATCCCCTGCCCCAATCCAAATCCAAATGGTAAAAGACCAAAACCCTACCCCAATAGATTGCCCAAACCCAAATACAAAACCCCCAACCCAAAACCCGATAATTTTTTACTTGGCTTTAAATTTCAATTAATTTTTATTTTTTGGGTTTAAGACTTTTTGTTTTAGCTTTATTTAATTTCCTAATAACCTCCTAATTTCCCGATATCTACATGCAATTTCGCCCAGTCACAAAGCTAAAAGCAATATCCTTAATATATTCTTCCATAAAAATCTTGGATTCATAATTAAATTGCAGATATCTTTAAATGGGTTTTGACTAGTCATAATTCCAATTCAAGATATCTTTAATATGTTTGCCTAGTCAAATTCCATTCAAGATATCTACAACTGTAATTTGACTAGTCATAAATGAATTGCAGATATCTACTGAATGTATTTTGGATATCTTTAAAAAATTGAATTAAAGATATCTTAAATTGTATTTTGACTAGTCAAATCATATTTAAAGATATCTTGAATTGGAATTACGACTAGTCAAAACTCATTTGAAGATATCTTTAATTGAATTATCACTAGTCAAATTGTAATTTGAGATATCTCTAATTAGAGATTTTGACTAGGCAAATCATATTTAAAGATATCTTAAACTGGAATTACGACTAGTCAAAACTCATTTGAAGATATCTGCAAATATTTTTCAATGGAAGTCAATGGAAGATTATGACTAGTCGTAATAGCATTGTAGATATCTTAATTCCAATTACGACGAGTCATAATTGCAATATAGATATCTGGAATTACAATGTGACTATCCGAAATTGTATTTATGGATAGTCAAAACAAGTTTTAAATGCTAAAATGGCTTGCGATTTATGCATGCACATTGTAGATATCTATAAACGTATTTTGACTAGTCAAATTGTAATTCCAGATATCTACATTGCAATTATGCCTAGTCACAAAGCTAAATGCAGATATCTCTAAATCTAGTTCTTCCTAGTCAAAAATCCTGATTGGGATTCCATAATTAAATTGCAGATATCTTTGAATGGGTTTTGAATAGTCATAATTCCATTTCAAGATATCTTTAAATATGATTTTGCCTAGTCAAAATTCCAATTCAAGATATCTACAAAAGTAATTTGACTAGTCATAAATGAATTGCAGATATCTACAAATATTTTTTGGATATCTTTAAAAATTGGAATTAAAGATATCTTAAATTGTATTTTGACTAGTCAAATCATATTTAAAGATATTTTGAATTGGAATTACGACTGGGTCAAAACTCAACTGAAGATATCCGAAAATATTTTCAATGGAAGATTATGACTAGTCTTAATAGCATTGTAGATATCTGGAATGTGTATTAGGGATAGTTAAATTACTTTGTTGATATCTTCAATGCATTAGTACGGACTAGTCATATTCACTGTAGATATCTTACTTCCAAGTCAGTGGTAATTCGTCATAACGAAAGATGACGACGAAAAATATGCGTTAACGAACATTTTTTTTCTTGTGACCAAGATGACACGCGTTGAAGGAGCTATGACGAAATTTATGCCGGTGTGGTGTCTTTTCCCAAATTTGAAATCGACGAGCTGGACTATAATGTTATTTGAGGAATACCGGACATTCAAATGGCCATCCTATAGGCTATATGTCCTTCAAAATGTGTGTCCATGTCATTGGATTGCAGTGATCGGATAAGGGCGTTATGTATATATAGACGCGTAGCAGCCGCAGTGGAGGGATAGGCTAATTAAAAGTGTAAATAGCGATCTGGAAACAATGGCCTCAGCACCCAAAGGCGTATGGATAAGTAACCAGACGTCCCGTTTTTTCCCGGAAGCACAATTCGTTGTCGACAACTTGCTGTTATAAGTGAAGGCGGGATAGGTGAAATCATGGCTGATAGAAGTGTTCTATCTATCGCGCACGGCGCACGCTCCACTTCTCTAGTTCTCGGCATTATACAGTGCGCAATCAGTCCTCAGCCAAATACACACACACACACAGCAGGTCCATAAATGGTTATCGTGTAGAGTATTCTCGTAAAAAACAGTAGGTTATTATGGATTAAGTGAACGTGGACAGGTGGTCGTGAAAACGAACGTGTGTCGTATGTCATGCATGCCTTCCATCTTAAAGGACAGCATTCCAAATTAAATGCCCTATCTGTCATTATGTTAACTACAAAATATGTTAAATAAAAGTTTACATGTTAAGTAAACCTAGTATCTGAAAAATGATGTGTTCAGTTGTCTCTCTAGTGTATTTGTCTTATTGGCTTCTTAATTCTTTAATTTACTTTTCTTGACTCAACTAGACTAAAACTATGAAAGACTCACATGAACTAAAATGTGATTAAGGATTAAGCATTTTAGTCTCAAGATAAAGACTAATGACTAAATCAAAAATGCCTGCCAAAATTATAACACTGTTCCACATTACCGAGATATCAGGAATTACAATTGTGACTATCCGAAATTATAGTTAGGATACTCAAAATAAACGGCCCTAACATACACCCGGCGCAATGCGACGCAAGGTGCAGCGCAAGTGTGTTTGCTAGTTTAAGTCCGGCGCCGTACGCATTTTCCCGTCCAGCGACACGTCGTTTAATAGCAAATGCACTTTGCGCCCATTTGTGCGGGCCATGGGCGTTGCTGGTCTTAAAAAAGAGGAGGGTTCGGTGCATTGTTGGCGCAATGCATTTAAGGCAGCTGAAAATAGATGCGTCATAGATCCACTCAAACCTGGTCTAAAGTCTGGGGCCAATGTTTTTTTCTTTGTTATTTAATAGAGCGCATTAGGATATAGGGTCCCACACGCGTGTACACGCTGCTTATATTAAACCACACAGGGATGCAGAGCAGCCACACAAACATGCCAAATATTAAAAATGAAAGGATTGCAATGCCTAGAATTTTTTGTGTCGGCTAATTAAATATAAAAATGACTCCATGTCATAATGGAAGTCATCGCATGTTCAGAATTAGGCTATCTTTGCTTTGCGCGAACGAGCAGATCTGTTTCATCTCGGAGACGCGTTCTGTCTTGCGCTACCAAATTTATCTGCCAAGGTAAATAGCAAATCCGTCATGGCATGAGCGCAACTGACTATTAAAGGGAACGGAGATGAGATCTGATGGTTTTATGCCCGTGACTACCCAAACAACTCATTAGAGATATAGGGACAACTGTTTACACCATTGCGGTCCCGGGTGCATCTAACCGTTTTGTGCGCGTTAGAAAATGACCACACGGGCGGATTGGGACACGCCCATCGTGCACCTGCGCCGTGCGCTTACACTGTTTGCATTCTATGAGTCGATAAGCTATGACTACTAGAGCGCAGCATCACTTTTTCAAATGTTAAAAACAAAAATACTGACTTTGCCTCAGCTAGTCTTGCATTCTCTAAATCGCTTTGTGCACACGGGTTCTTGATGTCACACAGACGATCGGTCTGATGATTGATAGATCCTGGTCGCTTCGAAAAGTCGAAACATAGGCCTACGATGATTCAATGAGAACCATTCATAAAGAACACATTTACTTCAACTCTGAAGAATCAGCCATTTGCCACAATCAACAACGAAGAATAACAGGACTTGAATGACTTACTCATTGAACGAGATAGTTTACCCACGATAGGGTTGGGGCGGGAAAATTTTTTTACTGTTATTTGCGGGCGGGCCAAATATTTTGACTAAAAAGCGGGACCCGCGGGTTGGTAAAAACCCCGACGCCGAGTATCACTATTACCCCACCTTACTGGCCGTTTTAGTTTTATTATTTAGCGTATAATTTTAATAAAGAATAATTTAATATTTTCCTAGTAAGTAATAATAAAATTAGTATTTATTTTAAGAGCAGGTCATGATGGTATTTTAACGTGTCCCTCCAAATATTGCTATTGGAGTCCCTACATAGGTTTAAAGGGCATCTGAAGGTCAAAAAACATTGTAATTTTCTCAGATTACATTTAATATTAGAGTTCATTTGCCAATGATTAGGAAATGAGTTGTTCAAGCATTGGCGGGAGCAAGGCCCCTCCCTTCCTCAAAGCTACTCTGCTGATTGGTCAGCTAGGCCACACCTGGTTGTGATGGCACAGAGATGAGTCCTTTAGGCCAGTTAGCACAGCGCTACCATTGACAAAGAACCTTTACATAAAACAATAATATAGTAATCGTTCTTATAATGAAGAAAAATACAAAAACACTTATGCAAGCGATCGTGCCCACAGCTAAAGTTTCAGTGCTAAAACTGTAATACTAGGTGGGATAACTTAGCTGAGTGCTAACGTGACTAACTGAGGAAACAATACAGTTTGGTACCAAAATATGGTCTACGGTAATGTTTGAAAAGAAAGAACGACAGACAAAGACGCTTGGTCACAGGTCTCATCCACGAACGCAGAAGAACAGTTCTTTCTTAGGAGCACAAGCCAGAAACATCACCCTTTTCTATCTTCCGCATCTAACCTTGAAACTGCCAGTGCAGCAACACTTAAAACAGCAGGTTTCACAATTATATTAGAAAGTCTCTGTTGTGCTCTACACTCACATTCTTTATTATTTAAACAAAAGTTAATTCTAGCACAACGTAAGTCTACTAATCGAAATATTCTAGGTTCACTGCGTAAAGCGAATTTTTTAGAACTACTTCAGTAGAACAGTAATATCGTTGCTTTACTGGAAGCCGAAAGCTGCACTATGTATACATCACATATTTGCACAAAAAAAATTATATTTTGAGCATCCATTGAAAATGTCCACCTACGTATCAAATGTACTACTTACAGGTCGTGGTTCAGAGAGGTGGTAGATCCAACTAAGAAGATTAGAAGGCAAATGAGATACAGCCTCAGCTTAGAGAAGCAGTTTCTTGATAAAAACAAGCACACAACAAAAGGCTCGAATGCTGTTTTGCTGTGTTATCTTGAACACCGAGTCTCTCAACTGATGTAAACGCACTAATAGGCAAAAGTGTTTGTGGGCGATCAGACTCTGTTCGATTTCGCTGGGCAGGCGAGGATATCCAAAAGTGTACCAGTGACGTACACGGTAACAGGCAAAGAGTCGAAAAATAACGACTCGTTACGGCAATTCAGAGAGAACGACTCTCTCTTTTGAGAGGGACAAGATCTTTATTATCATGCACTTTTGTGCTTAAAACTTTGCAGATGTTTTCATTTAAGGATTAGCTACGTATAAACTGCAAAAGAGAGATTTTTCAAAAACCCATGATTGACATGCTATTTAAGAAGTATAGTTCACCCAACGAAAAATGACAAATCTGTCATAATTTACTTACATGGTCAAAAGAGGATATATGTAATAAAATTTTAGCAAACCAAAATATTTCTTGCTGAACCTACTTAAATGTAATCTCTGTTTGATGCTGTTGCACAACTCCCAATGACGTTAAATGATCTTTTCAGTGTAATTTATAAATTAGTATCACCCCAAATTCGAATGTGCGATTAATTAATCATTTTTTTTTTTCACATCAATGTACTTAATTAAGATTAAAAATTGTAATCGATTACCAGCACTTAACCTATTATATATAATGTTAATTTTGGTATAACATTTATTTTACGTTTACAAAAAAAATAAAATTTTATGGTTTAGTTAAGTGTAGCTTTAATTACCCGGTCAGATTTGAGTGTTACCTGAAATGTACAACATGAATGTTTTTTCTTTTCTTATTAGCGTACACTTGTTCCATTTGATTGGGTAACACAAAATTCCTAATTAAGCCAAATAACATGGCCAGCAATCTCAATGCATTAGCATCTAGATGTTTTGAAGACGACTTGCTGAAGTTCAAACTGAGCATCAAGAATGGGGCAAGAAAAGGGGATTTTAAAGGACTTTGAACATGGAATGGTGTGGTGCCAGACGGGCTGCTCTGAAGTATTTCAAAAACTGCTGATTACTGGGATTTTCACGCACAACATCTCTAGGGTTTACAGAGAATGGTCTGAAAAAGAAAGAAAATATCCAAATGTGAGCGCGCAGTTGTCGTGGACGAAAATGCCTTGTTGATGTTCAGAGGGTCAGAGGAGAATAGGGCCAGGACTGGTAGCGATGATAGAAAAGCAACAGTACCTCAGATAACCACATCGTTACAAACCAAGGTATGCAGAATACCATCTCTGAACACACAAAACACATCAAACCCCGAAGCAGATGGGCTACTCTTCGCAGCAGAAAGACCACACCTGGTGCTGCCGGCCTGTCAGTTAAGCTAACAGGAATACGGAGGGCTACAAGTTTGACAGGCTCACCAAAATGGACAATAGAAGATTGGAAAAAACGTCTGCCTCACTGGCTATGATGTGTCTCGATTTCTGCTGCAGCATTCAGATGTTAGGGTCAGAATTTGGCGTAAAGAACATAAAAAAGCATGGATCCATCCGTGCTCTGTCTCAACGGTCAGGCTGGTGTTGGTGGTGTAAGGGTTGTGGGGATATTATTTCTTGGCACATACTTTGGACCCCTTAGTATCAATTGAGCATAGTTTTAAAACACCACAGCCAATTGGACGTATTGTTGCTAACCATGTCCATCCCTTTTTTGGCAAGAATGTACCCATCTTCTGATGGCCACTTCCAGCAGGATAATGCACACCATTCACAAAGCTCAATCATCTCAGACTGGTTTCTTGAACATGTACAATGAGTCACTTTAACTCAAATGGCCTCCACAGTCACCAGATCTCAATCAAAAGAGCCAGCTTAGGAATGTGGTGGAACGGAAAGATTGCATCATGGATCTTGAAGCAAACAAATCTGCAGCAAGCTAAGCCTGCGTGATGCTAATATGTCAATATGGACAAAATCTCTGAGGAATGTTTCCAAACCACCTTGATGAATCTAATGACACGAAGAATTAAGGCAGTTGTTTCTGAAGGCACAAAGGGTGTCCAACTCGCGACTAGCACGGTTTAACCAATAAAGTGGCCAGTGAGTGTATAGTTATATCTATATATATAGTATCCTATAACACTTCTTTATGCAGTACAAACACACACAAACAACAGACACACACACCACACACACACCGACACAACAAGATATTAAGCCGCAGCACAACTTTCAACACTGTAATCGTGAGTAAGAGATGATTCTTGAGCCAAATCAGCATTTTTGTTGCCTCAGCATACTAAGGTTGTGTGATAGGCCCATTGAAAGTTCTAATTCAAATTGGCTTGGAAGTAAACAATTGAATATACTGAAGCAACCTTAACTAGATAGGCATAACCGTTTGGAAGATTTTTGTTTTCAAGTAAACTGAAATCCACAGTGTAGTTATAATTATAAAAAGTTATTAAATATGTAATTATGTTTAATTATGAAATTATATTACAATTTTCAGTTAATATAAATATAAAATTATAGTTAATGTCATATTAGAAAAGGAAACACTCCGTGTGGCATCTGGGAAAAGAGTAAAAAAGACTTTTAATTTGTCTCAAATATTAAATTTTTTCAAAAGTGTAGATCTACGCACTCCTCCTACACAACCTGGGGAACCACATCAAAATGTTAAAAAAGTCTTAAGAAATTAGTAAGCACATCATTAAAGACACGCCATTGATGAGAGTGGACTTAAGATCTCTCCTCTTCATACACACATAACAATATTTGATTTTATTTAGACGCATTTGGATATGCGACTAGCTCAGGGAGTCCTGTACATTGTTCCGGTTCCTGTTCTAGAGCCCCCTCAAGCAGGGCAACTGGGGTGATCTGTGAGGGCAGCATAGTCGGGGGTCAAATAGAAGCTGCTCTTCCGTTTCCGATCAAAACATTAAACAGGTTCTCCCACTCATTGACACACCGACGAAGAAACCTGATCAACCGTGCTTAAGTTATGCCAAGAAGTTTGTACGGAACGGTAAAATAGAGACACTAGCCACCATTAGTCCAAGGTTTACCGGGAAGAGCCAGAGTGACTGACATCGTGGCCAAATTTTAAAAGTGCTGGCATAATGCTAAACATACACTCATTTAAGACTGGTATTCACCACCGGCACTAATGAAGTTCGGACTTCGCCAGTGGGAGATCACTAAAAATAATGTTAAAGAGGTGTAGTGAACTTGCCAAGTACGATGTCAGACACATGTTAATATGCCTCTAGTCCCCTACCTACTACTGTGGTGATGAGATAGCATAGCAGACTGTCATCACTTCAAATGGATGCTGGATGTCTAAAGTGGTTGCCTGCTCTGAATAACAAATGGTTTTTATGAGACCAATTGGAGGAAGAGTTTTGTGGACAGGACTTGACCTGTGAAAAAAGAGATGGGTCGGTCATCCCTCCTGGGGTGGTTGCTGATCTTCTCTTTAGAAATATGCAACATAGTCTTAGAGTTTGTGACTGGACTACTGGGGACCAGGTCAGGCAGGCAGACAGACTGGGCTAAAACCGGCAGTCGAGCTAGCCCCTCATGTCCCAGAAATCAGTTAATTCTCAACACATACAGACCCTGTTACCTAGATATCACACTGAGTATAGAGACTGTGTCTGTTCCGCCGAACTAGAAAATACAAAAAAACAGCCAAAACCAATCTTAACAGCTAAGTACAATTAATTGATGTTCAACAAATAAAAAAAATTATAAATACAGAGGTGTGAAACAAATGAAAAAGCTTGGCTTATTTGAATATCAGGGTCCCTTTCTATTGAAAGAACTTTTTGTACAAGTATATGATCACAATCATAACCTTATATTGTGCTCTGTTGACAGAAACCTGGCCTAAACACCAGCAGTTAGTTACAATATTTAAACGAGGGGGTCTCCCCCCACATCTACTGTTATCAACATGCAGTGCTTCCAAACAAGGTAAAGCGGCAGGCGTCAATTATAACAATATTCTTCAGTATTTCTCAGAACGGTGGGCATCAAGTATAAACACGTTTGCAAAGTAATGGTGCTATCGTATAACAATTGTATTCCAGAGAAAACAAGTGCTAGTGAATAAACCCACTGTGATCTTATTACTGGCTACTGTCTACAGGCCACCAGGGCACCATACAAGACTTTATTTAAAGCATTTGCGGATTTGCTATAAGAGTTAGTGAGGGCTTGCAGAATAAAGACCTTATTCGTTGGTTGTTTTCATATCCATGTTGATAAAGGAAAAAAAATGCATTGGGATCAGCATTTCTAGGACATTCTGACCTCTAACTGGGGTTAGGACAACACATGTCAGGGTCCTACTCATTTACAAAAATCATTACTCTAAGATTCAACTACTGTCACAGTGGAAAGGTGAATGTTAACTGTGTTGAAATTCTGCAGCAAAGCGGATGATATCCAGATCATTATATCTTCTTGTGTAAACTCCATATAGCTAAAACTCTGACTTCTACTATTCTAAGTATAGGCAAGAACCATCACTTCTACCACAAAAGACTGCTTTGTAAGGTAGTAATCATTTCTGATTTATTAATAAATCCTCAGACTATACAATAGCGCAGAAAAACCTTGACGTCATCAATTGGACATTTCCAAACAATAATGAACAAACAGGGTATATCTAGAACTAGGAAGTGAACATAATCATTTGATTATAATAGAGAATACACTTCTAAGCCCAAGCTTAATGCTGATACAAAGGCGTCGTGATTCACTGGTCAATTTCAGTGTCACTTTCATCTGTGACGCAGTTTAAATTGCATTCGAATTTATGGGCAAACATTGGAACAATCAGAACATCTGATATAGATGACAAAGAAATAATATATATATATGTAATAAAACGCACGCCGTAAAAGCATTTACCCAACTGGGCATAAACACAGGTATAAAACAATCGAAATAAACAGTCCAGCCATTTGTAAACCTGCTGCTGTCAAGTCAAAATGTCCGCTCCTCAAGAGCAGCACGCCTCTGCTACGTGCCACTAAGCGGCCGCGTGGTTAGTGCGCTTTCTCACAAACTAAGCACGTTTTCGCTTTCCTCAACCTGAAGACAGCGTCCCAAACAGCGGGCCCCACGATGTCGAGCATGGTCTTGAGTGGGCGGGCGGCTTGAAGAGATTCTTATGAAGGAGCATACCTTCTGCTTGCGAGCAACCACCATGTGACAGACCAGGGATGGACTCGGTCCAGTGAAAGCTGATTAAGCGATCCACAGTGTTAAAGTGTAAAGTTGATGTAATTTCTTCAAGTACCAGCCACGTGAGTCCAGCCCCAGGTAGGCGACTATTCCGTCCTCATTTGGAAAGCCAAAGAAAATCGTTTCTCTGTTCTTAATGAAACAAACAGTGTCTATCCGACGGCGGCGACTCGAGCAACAAACAATTACACACAATGAGAATCACAGAGAGTAAAATATATTTGTTGCTCATGAACATTCTGGGAGGCGTTATGCAAATGTCTTCCATATAGGGAATAGAGATGCGTGTGGGTGTGTTAGAACGAACCATTTTAGGAGGGTGTGGACGATCTATGGCGTGAACTTTGATAAAAGAATATCCTCCAAAATCTCTGATTTTGAAAACTTTAGGTCTTTGCAACTTTAGAGATCTTCTTTATACCTACGAAGCGCTTGTAACACTCCTTGTAAAAGCTTGTAAACACAAAACCGGACACCTGCTTTGGGATGCAGAGGAAGAAAAAGCTCCAAAGGCACGGCAGTGTACATCTAATGAACACCTAACAGTCTAAAAATGCTGAGATTGCCCGAGTTTGCTCGGCAGGGCGTATGGAAGTAAAGTAAAATAAAAGCACACTGGACTAGAGATTTGTCAGGTGTTGATAAGATTGACGGGCCCCTCGACTGAAGCGGAGAAAGTGTTGATGATTAGGGAGCTGAAAGATACTGGGACTGCTACAGCTGAAAGGATGATGGTTAAACATGCTTCTTGGGAATATAGGAACTTTGGGCCAGGGTGAAGGACCAAAGATCTTATTCACGTTTTTTTTGGCTGATTATATGTAATTTTTACTTTTCTTGAGGGGGTTGTTCGAAAAGTTTCTATCCTTGGACGATGTTTAATTAGTTTTGATAGCGGAGTTCGGTTGTTGTACCTATGGGAACAAGGTAGGAAAAACATTGTTGTCTACTTTGACTATGAATGTTGTATAGTTATGGTGATTTATTTATTTCTTTGTATTTATTTTATTTCATCGATCTGGAATTTACAAGGGCTTTCCTGGAGACGCAGGAGACTCAAACTTATAAAACTATAGTGTGTTGGAATATTAACAATCTGCCTTTGCAATACCTGCTGCTTTTTTGGGAAAAAAACCTGGAACACAGAATATTTTTGATTTGAGTTTTTTTTATCATTTTTTTGCCATGAGGAATTCTACGGGCAGCGGGATTTTTATTTTGATTTTGGAACTTGATTTGTGGCACTTAAAATCATTATTTCTTTCATATGGCGGTACTTGTTGGTTAAACACAGCAGATTGTAAAAAAAAACAATAATTGGCTAAGGGTATTAGTATTTGTTTTATTTGTTTGATTATAGAAAATGTGAATGAGATGATTTCTCCCCACCCCCACAGGGCCTCAAGGGGCTACACACTGGTAATGAGCTAAATTACGTAGACTATACGTTGTATTGTATTTTGAATGCAGTATTGATCCAGGCAAATCACGGCTTTAACACAATTAATTCCATGTGTGATTACTATACAGAAGAAAAGTTAAACTGATACAGTTAGCCTGGACATTAATTGTTCAGTAAATACATTTTAATTGTAGGAGTTTGTATGCAAACTTTACCTAGCTCGGGGAGGGGAATACTTTAAGGTCTTTAAAACATAAAAGTTTCAGCCATAGGCACTGTCAGAAACATGGGGTAATGAAGCATACGAGGTGTACAATTCTGTATGGAAAGGTATGAATTGCATAATTGCAGTAGGAAATAGAGATAAGACGGGGAGCGCGTGTCTTGTTGCCTTAGTTGTGACCACAGATGGGGAAATGCAGAATTGTAGAATGGATGACAACAGCCATTAATGATTATTTGAATGTATTTACAGTGGACGATTGCTATGAGAAAATGAGATGAATGTTGTTGTTACATGGCATTTACAGAACACCTGGTTGTCAAAAAATTGAAATAACTTCAATGAAACAGCCTAGAACAAGGTGTTATGTCAGTTGAATGAAAATAAAAAAATTATATTCTGTGTGGGGGGACCCAAACATCGAATTGTTGTGGTGTGAATAGACAAGTTGACAGTTAGTGATTATAGAGTGGAGAGAGTATACAGTAGAGGGTTGTTTCGTCCATGGATACACCGAGCCACCTCGGACATAACGAACAACATGTTCGACATGTGATCGACCATATCTTCACCAAATGTTATAAGAAAGTAAATCCAAGGAGTTGTTTGCTGATCAATGATATAAGCGACCATTTACATGTTTTTTGTTGTTTTGGATTGTCAAATATCCATATGAGAAGGAAAGCTGGCGGTAGGACCTAAAATTATGTTAGAAAAAGGTACAGATGAAGCAATTTTTAGATTTAGAAATGACCTTGACGTGAACAAGACTGGAAAGAGGTGAATGTGGGGGAACGTAAAATGCAGCATATAAAGCTTTCTAGATAAAGATATGTACATTATATGAAGGGCATTGTCCTATGTGCAATGTCGATATAAGGACGCGCTTTACAAAAAAGCTTGGATAACTAGGGGAATACAGAAGCATGCCCAAAAAGAAGAAAGAAAACTTTATAGACGATTTTATCAAATTTAAGGTCCAATGTTATTTTACGTAGCAGAAATGAAGTATTACAGCTGATAAAAATAAAATTAAACAACAAATAATGCGACAAGGCGAACACAAAAAAAAGATATTTTGGTAAGTGTTATTAGAAAAAAAACAAAAACGATATTAAAGGAACATGGAATATTATTGAGAATAAGCTGATGGGAAAAGTACACTACATCCCCCCGGTCAAGGACAGTACACACCACATCCATTTCATACCAACGAGGGAATAATAAGAAAATTAAAAAACTTAAACGAAGTAGCGTGTAATGAATTTAATTCCTGTTTTTGTAGAACGTGGGACCCAAGCTAGTCTTGTTAGCTGTTAGTATTTTTGTTGAATAAACATTATTTATTTTTTTCTTAGGGTCCACCGAATGGAGTGACAAGGGGGCGTAGAATTACTCCAATCAAATGTGTCTTGGAGCTAGATGTTAGTGAAAATAAAATTCTATGTACAGGTACATGCTTAAAAAAACAAGACCTCTACAGAGGCGGATGGGTTAGATATGCTCATGTGAAAAAAAAAAACATTGATTGTTTGTTTAAAATCTTTAAGTACAATTTATCTTTCATTTCAAACGGGATCTTCCCTAATAGGACTGAATGGGTAGCGCAAAGGTGGTCCCACTATACAAAAGACGCGATGATACGCATATGTTTAAAATTATGAGGACCAATTTCGTTATTATCTCAATTTTCTGAACGTCCTTTGACCAAAAATTTTGTGCAAAAATTAGATGAATTTATTGAAGAAGAAAAAAAAAAACAGTTGTTAAACGAGAGGTCAGTATGGATTCCGCTTCAGGTAGATCTACAGCTTCTGCGAACATGAACCTATGTTGGGGACTAATACAATTGCAAACGACAACAAGGAAACACAACAATAAGTGTGTTTGATTGACTTAAAGAGAAAGCATTTGATACACGCAGTTTAAATGGCATTTCGATTTATGGGCAAACACTGACAATCAGAACAATGATATAGATGACAAATATAATATATATATATGTATAAACTCACCCGTAATCATTTACACACGGGAAAAACATATACAACAGTCAAATAAACAGTCCAGCCATTTGTAACCTGCTGCTGTCAAGTCAAAATGTCCGCTCCTAAGTGAGCTACGCCTGCTACGTGCCACTAGCGGGCGTGGTTAGGGCTTTCTCACAAAAGTAGTTTCGCTTTCCTCAACGAAACAGCGTCACACACAGCGGCCTAGAGTGAGCCATGGTCTTGAGTGGGCGGGCGGCTTGAAGCAGATTCTATGAAGGAGCATACCTTCTGCTTGCAGCAACCACATGTGACGACCAGGGCTGGACTCGGTGAAAGCTGATTAAGCGATCCACAGTGTAAAGTGTAAAGTTGATGTATTTCTTCAGCTACCAGCACGGATCAGCCCCAGGTATGACTATCGTCCTCATTTGGAAAGCCAAACAAAATAGTTTCTCTTTCTTAATGAAACACAGTGGCTATACGACGGCGGCGCAGCAACAACAATACTACAATGAGAATAAAAGAGAGTAAAATATCTTTCTTTTGCATGAACATCTGGGCGGCGTTATGCAAATCTTCCCACATAGTGACATAGAGATGTGGGGGTGTGTTAGAACTCGCCATTTTAGGAGGGTGTGGACGAGTGAACTTTGATAAAGAATATCTCCATGGATTTGAAACTTTAGTCTTTGCAACTTTAGAGATCTTCTTTATACACAAGAGACTTGTAACACTCCTTGTAAAGCTTGTAAACACAAAATGGAACTTTTGGTGCAGGGGAAAAAACTCAAAGGCACGGCGGTGTACATCAATGAACACCTAACATCTAAAAATGCTGAGATTGCCCGAGTTGCTCGGCAGCTATGGAAGGAATGTAAAATAAAAGCCACCTGGACTAGAGATTGTAAGGTGTTTGATAAGATTGAATGGCCCCTCGACTGAAGCGGAGAAAGTGTTGATGATTAGGGAGCTGAAAGATCTGGACTGCTACAGATGAAGATGATGGTAAACATGCTTCTTGGGAATATAGGAACTTTGGGCCAGGTGAAGACCAAAGGATTAGTCACGTTTTTGGCCGGATATATAATTTAATTTTTTACTTTTCTTGAGGGGTTGTTCGAAAAGTTTCTATCCTTGGCCGATGTTTAATTAGTTTTGAAGGGAGTTCGGTGTACCTATGGGAACAAGGTAGGAAACATTTTTCTACTTTTGACTATGACTGTTTATAGTATGGTTATTTATTTATTTATTTATTTATTTTATTCATCGATCTGGATTTACAATGCTTCCTGGAGACGCAGGCTCAAACTTTATAAACTGTTAATATTACACTGCCTTTTGCTACTGCTGCTTTTTTTTTGTAAACCTACTATTTTTATTTTTTTTTTTCTCATTTTTTTGCCACTGGGACTTCCTACTGCAGCGACTTTTTATTTTTGATTTTGGACTTATTGTGGACTAATCATTTATTTCTTCATATGGCGGTACTTGTTGGTTAAACACAGCAGTTGTAAAAACAATATTTGTAGGGTATTATTATTTGTTTATTTGTTTGATTATAGAAATGATGACTGAGACTGATTTCTCCGGGCCTACAAGGGGCTACACACTGTTAAGAGCTAAATACATAGACTATAAGTTGTATGATTTTGAATGCAGTATTGATCCAGAAAATCACTGCTTTAACACAATTAATTCCATGTGTGATTACTATACAGAAGAAAAGTTAAATGATACAGTTAGCCTGGACATTAATTTTTCAGTAATACATTTTAATTGTAGGAGTTTGTATGCAAACTTTACCTAGATCGGGGAATACTTAAGGTCTTTAAAACATAAATTTTCAGCCATAGCACTGTCAGAAACATGGGTTAATGAAGCTCGAGGTGTACATTTCTGTATGGAAGGTTATGAATTGCATCATTGCAGTAGAAGAGATAAGAGGGGAGGCGGTGTTGCCTTATTTGTGACCACAGATTTGAAATGCAGAATTGTAGAATGTATGACAACAG
The DNA here is from genome assembly GCF_018340385.1 of Cyprinus carpio. Classification (NCBI taxonomy): domain Eukaryota; kingdom Metazoa; phylum Chordata; class Actinopteri; order Cypriniformes; family Cyprinidae; genus Cyprinus; species Cyprinus carpio. Next base: position 25,288,870 of record NC_056575.1, on the reverse strand, counting down.
CCATTAATGATTTATTTGAATGTATTACAGTGGAGATTGATATGGAAAAGAAGAGGAATGTTGTTGTTACATGCATTTACAGAACACCTGGGTCAAAAATTTAAATATTCAATGAACAGCTAGAAAAGGTGTTATGTCAGCTGAATGAAAATAAAAATTATATTCTGTGTGGGGACACAAACATCGATTTGTTGAGTGTGAATAGACAAGTTGCAGTTAGTGATTATTTGGAGATGCTATACAGTAGAGGGTTGTTTCCATTGATCACCGAGCCAACTCGGATAACTACAACATGTTCGACATTGATCGACCATATCTTCACAAATGTTTTAGAAAGTAAATCCAAGAGTGGTTTGGTGATCAATGATATAAGCGACCATTTACCTGTTTTTTGTGTTTTGGATTGTCAAATATCCAATGAGAAGGAAGCTGGCTGTAGGACTAAATATGTTAGAAAAAGGACAGATGAAGCAATTTTTAGATTTAGAAATGACTTGAGTGAACAAGACTGGAAAGAGGTGTATGTCGGGGAAGTAAATGCAGCATAGTGAAGCTTTTCTAGATAAATATCTTACATTATATGAAGGGCATTGTCCATATGTGCAGTGTAGATATAAGGACAGCTTTAGCAAAAACCCTTGGATTACTAGGGGACTACAGAATGCATGCAAAAAGAAGAATAAACTTTATAGAGATTTTATCAAATTTAGGTCAAAAGAAGCAGAAATGAAGTATAAGCTGTATAAAAAGAAATTAACAACAATAATGAGACAAGCGAAAAAAGATTATTTGGAAGTTTATTAGAAAAAAACAAAACTGATATTAAAGGAACATGGAATATTTTGAATAAGCTGATTGGGAAAAGTACATCAGGTCAGGACAGTACACCACACCATTTCATAAACGAGGATAATAAGAAAATTAAAAACTTAAACGAAGTAGTAAATGAATTTAATTCCTTTTTTGTAAATGTGGGACCCAAGCTAGTAGAGAATATTGAAAAACCATAACTTAGGGTCACAGAATGGAGGGACAAGGGGGAGTAGAGGGGGGACTCCAATCAATGTTTCTTGGAGATGTTAGTGAAATAAAATTCTATTTACAGTAAATGCATTAAAAAACAAGACCTCTACAGATACGGATGGGTTAGATATGATCATTGTGAAAAAAAAAACATTGATTGTATTGTTAAATCTTTAAGTTACATATTTAATCTTTCATTTCAAACAGGGATCTTCCCTAAATAGGATGAGGGTAGCAAAGGTGGTCCCACTATACAAAGACAGTGATAAGCATATGTTTACAAATTATAGACCAATTTCATTATTATCTCAATTTTCTTAAGTCGTTGAAAAAAATTTTGTGCAAAAATTAGATGAATTTATTGAAGTCTAAAAAAACAGTTGTTAAACGAGAGTCAGTATGGATTCCGTTTAGGTAGATCTACAGCTTCTGCGACCATGAACATAGTTGAGGACATAATAAATGCAACTGACAACAAGAACACACAATAGGTGTGTTTATTGACTTAAAGAAAGCATTTGATACAGTTGATCATTCAATCTTGTTATCAAAGTTAAAATTATATGGTGTGAGAGGAATAGTATTGGATTGGTTAAGTAGTTATTTGAACAAAAGACAACAGTATGTTCAGTATAATAATAACAAATCCAATAATATGCAAATTAAATGTGGTATACCGCAAGGTTCAGTTTTAGGACCAAAATTATTTATACTTTACATTAATGACATTTGTGATGTATCTAAGTTATTGAATTTTGTTCTATTTGCAGATGACACAAACATTTACCTCTCAGGAAATGACTTAAATTAATTGGTAATTAGTATGGAACAAGAAATGGTTAAAGTGAAGGAATGGTTTGACATTAATAGGTTGTCATTGAATCTAAAGAAAACAAAGTTTATGATTTTTGGTAATAGAAAAAAAGATGATAGTATTGTATTATCAATAGCAGGGACGAAAATAATGAAAGTAAGGGAATTTAGGTTTTTGGGTGTGTTATTAGATGAAGGGCTGACTTGGAAACTACATATCTTATACATACAAAAAAAGATATCTAAGAGTATTTTTGTACTAAATAAGGTAAAACGTGTTAGATTAGAAGGCATTGAGAACTTTGTATTGTGCACTGGTGTTGCCCTACATCAGCTAACCAATATATAATCCGGGAAACACATATCAAAGGCAATACAAAGTCACTCTTTCTATTACAAAAGAGAGTCATAAGAATTATATTTAAAACAGATTATAGAGAGCACACAAATGCCTTATTCTTTGGATCTAAATTGTAAAAATTTAAAGAATTGGTCGAATTACAGACACTTATTCTTATGTTTAAAGCAAAAAATAGAGTATTGCCCACAAACCTTCAACACTTGTTTGTCCTTATAGAAAATAAAGGAAGAAGAAAGGGACATTTTAGGTATCAAACTGTAAGGACAACAGCAAAACAAATGTGTACTTCAGTGGTGGGAGTGAAAGTTTGGAATTCTCTACAAAATGAACTAAAGCAATGTAAAAAGATATTTCAGTTTAAAAAAAAGATTAAAGAGAAAACAATGGATTTGTATGAACACTTATAGAAATTGATGATGATGATGAGATGATGATGGTTGTGATCATGGTTTGCTTTTGATTTGTATGAACACTTATAGAAATTGATGATGATGATGATAGTTGTGATCATGGTTTGCTTTTGCTTTGGAATCTGTTTTAGGTTGATGTTTTGGTTTCTAGTTTGTTTCATTTGTTATTGTCATGCATTGACGGGGATTTGATATGTTGAGTTTTTTTTTTATTGTTGAGGGGGCAGGAAATATAAGATATTCTTCACCCTGCCTCCTTTTCATCATGGTTTTATAAATTATATATATGGGGATGATGAAGTAAGTTTTTTTTTAATGTTGTTGGAAAATATCCATGAATGAAATTTATTGATTTGTTTTAAAATTAATTGAATACTTACTTGAGAAAAACAATTATCAAATGTGGTAATTTATGAGCTACTAAATATGTCACTAGCAAGTTTTTTTTTTTTTTTTTTTTTTTTTTTTTTTGGAGGTGGGGGAGATGTTTTTTTTTGAATGAATGAACCCTTGCTGGAAGAGAGATTTAGATAGGGATTTACTAGAACAGTAAATATGTATTGAATAAAAATTTAATAATGTGTTTCATAAATAACAAATATTGAATCATTTGAACGCTAAATTATAAATGCAGACACTTTATTGCCTTAAGTATTTTTTACAGCTTACACTAAACAGAATGGAGAGAGGTTTTCCGTTTTAATCATTCATTTTTCAATTTTTTGTCTTTTTTGTCTTTTTTTTTTTTTACCTGACATAAATCACTAAGAGCTGTTGACGTTTTATTTACAAACCCGATTCCAAAAAGTTGGGACACTGTACAAATTGTGAGTAAAAAAAGGAATGGAATAATTTACAAATTTCATAAACTTAAATTTTATTCACAATAGAATATAAATAACATATCAAATGTTGAAAGTGCGACATTTTGAAATGTCATGCCAAATATTAGCTCCTTTTGGATTTCATGAGAGCTACACATTCAAAAAAAAAGTTGGGACAGATAGCAATAAGAGGCCGGAAAAGTTAAATGTACATGTAAGGAACAGCTGGAGGACCAATTTGCAACTTATTAGGTCAATGGGCAACATGATTGGGTATAAAAAGAGCCTCTCAGAGTGGCAGTGTCTCTCAGAAGTCAAGATGGGCAGAGAATCACCAATTCCCCCAAAGATGCGGTGAAAAATAGTGGAGCAATATCAGAAAGGAGTTTCTCAGAGAAAAATTGCAAAGAGTTTGAAGTTATCATCATCTACAGTGCATAATATCATCCAAAGATTGAGAGAATCTGGAACAAGGGTCAAGGCTGGAAAACCATACTGGATGCCCGTGATCTTCGGGCCCTTAGACGGCACTGCATCACATACAGGAATGCTACTGTAATGGAAATCCCAACATGGGCTCAGGAATACTTCCAGAAAACATTGTCGGTGAACACAATCCACCGTGCCATTCGCCGTTGCCATCTAAAACTCTATAGGTCAAAAAAGAAGCCATATCTAAACATGATCCAGAAGCGCAGGCGTTTTCTCTGGGCCAAGCCTCATGTAAAATGTACTGTGGCAAAGTGGAAACTGTTCTGTGGTCAGACAAACCAAAATTTGAAGTTCTTTTTGGAAAACTGGGACGCCATGTCATCCGGACTAAAGGAGAAGGACGACCCAAGTTGTTATCAGCACTCAGTTCAGCAGCCTGCATCTCTGATCATCTGCAGTTGCATGAGTGCGTGTGGCATGGGCAGCTTACACATCTGGAAAGGCACCATAAATGCTGAAAGGTATATCCAAGTTCTAGAACAACATATGCTCCCATCCAGACGTCGTCTCTTTCAGGGAAGACCTTGCATTTTCCAACATCATGGCTGCGTAGAAGAAGGATCCAGGGTACTGAAATGGCCAGCCTGCAGTCCAGATCTTTCACCCATGGAAAACATTTGGCACATTATAAAGAGGAAGATGTGACAAAGAAGACCTAAGACAGTTGAGCAACTAGAAGCCTGTATTAGACAAGAATGGGACAGCATTCCTATTCCTAAACTTGAGCAACTTGTCTCCTCAGTTCCCAGACATTTGCAGAATGTTATAAAAAGAAGAGGGGATGCCACACAGTGGTAAACATGGCCTTGTCCCGACTTTTTTGAAATGCCATGAAATTTAAAATCTACTTATTTTTCCCTTTAAATGATACATTTTCTCAGTTTAAAATTTGATATGTCATCTATGTTGTATTCTGAATAAAATATTGAAATTTGAAACTTCCACATCATTGCATTCTGTTTTTTATTCACAATTTGTACAGTGTCCCAACTTTTTTTGGAATCGGGTTTGTATGTACATCCTCTGCTTTTTTGATTTCTGCAAAGAAACACAAACTCAATCAGTAACTCAGTTATCCAGTATTTAGATCCCCGGGTGAAAATACATTTTAGAATGTGAATAGCAGACCAACTCTCTCCTAAAGCGGACCTTGCCCTACTGGCGACGAAAGTCACAGCGCGGTCCCTGGGTCAGACGATGTCCGCACTAGTGGTCCAGGAACACCACCGTTGGCTTACTCTGGCAGATATGAGGGAGTCCGACAAGCACCGCTTCTTGGACTCTCCGATCTCCCAGGCTGGCCTCTTTGGCGATGCGGTGGAGAGCTTCGCCCAACAGTTCTCTGCCGTGCAGAAGCAGATGGAGGCGATTAAACACATCCTGCCCCGGTGGCCCGCTGCTGCCGTCACCTAGCTGGTGGCCACAGCCCCTCCTCCTGATCATCGCCGAGGCGCCCTCCTGCTGCCTCCACCTCCGCTCTAGCCCGGCCTCAGCAGCAGCCTTCATGGCCGCGGCGTGGAGCTGGCACCAGGAAAGCAGCGCAGCCTGTCTCTGCCCTGACCCCGGCCCGCAAAGCGCCAGGGCAACCGGCGCCCCTGAGACGGGGCGACACACAGCCCCATCACCCTGCTCTTCAGGAGATGGTGAGGGCACTGCTCCTTCCCCCGGAGGAGGGCCGGGCGGAGAATCTTTTGTTTCCATTTTGTTTTGTTCCGCCACTGGCTCCCCAGCCAGTGGTACCCAAACATTCAGTAAAAGAGCAGTTTCCTGTTTCTCTGGGTCTCAAGAGGGCCAGGAAGGTGGTGCACGACGCGCCAGCTTCTACACTCCCGTCCCCCTCTCCTTTCACACAGGAGGCAGCAGGGCCTGGTTTGAGGACGCTTTGCCTTCTCACGCGCCCCCCCCCTGCCCAATCGCAGAGCCAGGTAAGAGAGTCGCACCACTCACTCAGACCCCACTCCGGGACGCTGTGCCTTCCGGGTCGGGTCCCTGTGCTCTGCCTCGCTGCCCCACTGCGGGTACGTTGGTGGTTCCCCTAGTTCAGCTTGTTCGGTCTCTGGGGGCCTGGCTAGTGTTCCCCAGGCCGTCTCGCTGGCTTACGAGAACCATCAGGCTCGGCTATGCATTTCAGTTCGCCCTGCGTCTGCCCAAGTTCAGGGGCATCCGGTTCACGGCGGTGGGTAAACAAAGATGCTCCCGTCTTGCGAGCAGAAATCGCGGTCCTGCTGGCGAAGGACGCGATAGAGCCGGTCCCTCCAGCCGATATGAAGTCGAGGTTCTACAGCCCATACTTCATTGTACCCAAGAAAGGCGGTGGGTAACGGCCAATCTTGGACCTGCGCATTCTGAACCGGGTCTTTCACAAGATCCCGTTCAGGATGTTAACGCAGAAACGTATCTTTCAATGCGTTCGTCCACAAGATTGGTTTGCAGGCATGTTGTTGGTTCAACAGATGCCTCTGCCATCGGCTGGGGTGCAACGGGCATGCAGCTTCAGGAACCCTGGACAGGGCCTCGTCTGCAGAGGCATATCAATTGCCTAGAGTTGCTGGCAGTATGGCTTGCTCTCACGGACAATACTGCGACCGCGTACCTACAGGCACGTACTGGTCTGGACGGACAATACTGCGACCGCGTACATCAACCACCAGGGTGGTCTACGCTCCTGTCGCATGTCACAACTCGCCCGCCATCTCCTCCTTTGGAGTCAGAAGCATCTGAGGTCGCTTCGTGCCATTCAAGGGATGCTCAGGCTCAATCGTGCAGCCAACGATCTCTCACATCAGCCCGCCCTTCCGGGACAATGGCAACTCCACCCCTAGACAGTCCAGCTGATCTGGAGACGCATCAGGGATGCTCAGGTAGACCTGTTTGCCTCTCTGGACACGTCCCACTGCCAGCTGTTCTACTCCCTAACCAAGCACACCCACACAACAGACACACTGGCACACAGCTGGCCTCTGGGTCTACGCAAGTAAGCGTTTCCTCCAGTGAGCCTTCTCGCACAGATGCTGTGCAAGGTCAGGGAGGACGAGGAGCAGGTCCTCTTAGTAGCGCCATACTGGCCCAGTCAGACTTGGTTCCCAAAACTGATGCTACTCATGACAGCCCCTCCTTGGCGTATTCCTCTGAGGAAGGATCTCCCTTCTCAGAGAGGGGGCACCCTCTGGCACCCGCGCCTGACCTGTGGAATCTCCATGGAGAAACGCGGAGGTTCTAGGTGGTATGTTGCAGCTATTGCCACACATCACGATGCAGTAGATGGCAAGTCCATTGGGAAACACGACCTGGTCATCAGGTTCCTTAGGGGGCAAGGAGGCTGAACCCTCTGCGCCCCTTACCTGGTACCCTCTTGGGATCTCCCCTTGGTCCTGACAGCCTTGAAGCAGGAGCCCTTCGAGCCTCTGCAGTCAGTAGAGCTAAAGTTTCTGTCACTGAAGACAGTGCTCCTCACTGCATTGGCTTCAGTTAAGAGGGTCGGGGACCTGCACCAGGCATTTTCGGGTCGGTCGACGAAGACCAGCTCTTTGGTTTGCTTCGGAGGACAGCAGAAGGGAAAGGCTGTCTCCAAACAAAAAAAAACTTGCCCACTGGATAGTGGAGGCTATAGTCTTAGCATATCAGGCCCAGTGCTTACTGTGCCCCCTTGGAGTGAGAGCACACTCTATAAGAGCTGTGGCTTCCTCCTGGGCTTTGGCACGGGGCGCCTCGATAGCAGACATCTTTAGAGCTGCCGGCTGGGCGACACCTAACACGTTTGCAAAATTCTATAATCTCCGTGTAGACCCTGTGTCCTCTTGTGTACTCGCCTCAGATGGCCTGTAATGTTGGACCCGCTCGGTGTCAATCACGCTTGCTGCTGCGCCATTCCCCTCTACGGACCGGATACATGCGCTTAAGTGCTTCTCAGTTCAGTTTCCCTCTTGGCGAACCCTGTTGAAGTTCCTCGCGCACCCTCGGCAGTCAGGCATTGGCGGAGTGCAAGAAGCTAGGTCCAGTACTCGTGTGTATGCTCAAGGTCAGCTCTTGTGCTGGGCTAGGTGCCCATGTGTAGTGATTCCCCCTTCGGGTGATCCCACATGTGTATTCTTCCATGGTACAGCGTCCCTCACGGTAAGCCCGTGTCTTTCCCTGGCAGAGATTTCTCTGCCGTCTCTGCTGCGTAGTGATCTCACCCCAGGTGGGCTGAGTCTACCGCAGGGATTTCCATATGTAGCACTGCTCTATGGCCAGTCCATATGTTTAATTTCCACATGTTACCTCCTATGCGCAGGATGTGGTTCCACAGCGTTCACCCTCAGAAAGATGGGCATCTCTGGAACCGCACTCCAGAGGTTAAGTCCCTACCTTTCTGATAGATCCTTCAGGGTGTCTTGGAGGGGTGAAGTTTCTATGTCACAACAACTTGCTACTGGGGTTCCTCAAGGCTTGGACCACTTCTCTTCTCCATCTACATGACGTCTTTAGGATCTGTCATTCAGAAGCATGGCTTTTCTTATCACTGCTACGCTGATGACACTCAGCTCTACTTCTCATTCCAACCAGATGACCCCAACGGTAGTTGCTCGCCATTTCAGCCTGTCTGAGTGACATTTCTAGCTGGATGAATGACCATCACCTTCAGCTCAACCTTACTAAGACTGAACTGCTGGTGGTTCCAGCTAACCCATCGTTTCATCACAACTTCTCTATCCAGCTGGGTTCGTCAACCATAACTCCTTCCAGGACAGCCAGAAACCTAGGAGTTGTGATGGATCATCAGTTAAGCTTCACAGACGATATTGCTACAATGACCCGGTCCTTCAGATTTGCCTTATACAACATTAGGAAGATTAGATCCTTCCTGTCAGAGCAAGCCACCCAACTTCTTGTCCAAGCACTTGTTCTCTCCAGACTGGACTATTGTAATGCTCTCCTGGCGGGCCTTCCTACATGTACTATCAAGCCTCTGCAACTGATCCAGAATGCAGCAGCGAGGGTTGTCTTCAATGAGTCAAAAACAGCTCACGTTACTCCTCTCCTCATCAGGTTTACACTGGATACCAGTAGCCGCTCGCATCAAATTCAAGGTACTGATGCTTGCCTACAAGACGACCACTGGCACGGCACCAACATACCAAAGATCATTAGTTCAATCTTATGCGCCCTCCAGAAGTTTGCGCTCTGCAAGTGCAACGACGCCTTGTGGTGCCATCCCAAAGAGGTTCAAAATCACTCTCACAGACCTTTTCCTGGACTGCGCCCAGCTGTTGGAATGACCTCCTGATCTCAATTCGAACAGCTGAGTCTTTACTCATTTTCAAAAAACATCTAAAGACTCATCTTTTTCGCCAGCACCTTAACCAATTAATACTAGTAATTTACCTTTTCTTTTCTTGTTCATATCGTCATATTCTTAAAAAAAAAATGTACTTGGGTACACTTACCCAGTGTTATTCATTCCCACTGTACAGAACAGCCGTGGCTGGTTCCTCTGCCTGAGCCCTGTCCTATCTTCTGCCCCAACTGGTGTGGGGGGGACTTGCCGGCCTTTGCATGGCACTGGAGGGGGTCAGCAATAGTGGCGCTTTCCATGTGGATCCCTGAATTCGTCAGTCACTGACGTAACTCAAACATGACTGACTGAAAGGGAATGTCTCGGTTACGTATGTAACCCTCGTTCCCTGAAGGAGGGAATGGAGACGTTACGTTCCACTGCCACAGTTGCTGTACCACTGCTGTATGGCCGAGGCACACCGTCTTGGCTCCTCAGCGAAAAACTGAATGTGCGACTGCATGCGCTCTCCTTATATACCTGCGTTGCGGGGAGGGGGTGCGCGATGCAAATCTCGTACACCAACATTCATTGGCTTGTTTTGTTAACACTCGAAGGCGATTCGTCTCTCTAGCAAAATCCCCAATTTCGTCAGTCACTGACGTAACATCTCCGTTCCCTCCTTCAGGGAACGAGGGTTACATACGTAACCGAGATATTGCATCGCATCATTTTACTCCAAAAGGGTATCTTGTATGCTTAAAGCTGTTTTATTATTATTATTATTATGTTTAATACTTAATGCCTAAAACATTGTTTTTTGAAGAACTGTAAAGCCTTACCATAATGGGCCTTTTTTATTTATTTTTTTAATTATATAAAAGATTTATAATGGTTACATTATTATGTAAGATATTGTCAATATGTCCATATTGTATTTCAGTACCTACATTGTAGATTATAAACAAATCATTTCTCCTTTCTTACATATTTTCCCTTTAGGAAAAAACTTAAGACTGTTCTTAGATTCTGAGTGCTCATTCAAAAGCAAAACAAATATGTATCTTTCATTTAAAAGGTTATGTAAGGAAATATCTGTACCACAGTATGGTGTATTGATGCAGCTGGATCATCAGACTGGATCTCTTGATCATCAACAAACACCAGAACCTCACACTCTGGACTTCCTTAGCCGCGTTTCCACTGTCGGTCTTAAAGAGGGTGTGCTAGTTCGTGCCAGGGCCAGTCGCGTTTCCAATGTCACTTCCGGGGCTTGATCGTGCCTCGTCAGGGCTTCCTCGGGGCCAACGACCAGGGTTTTTTGGCGCGACGAAAACCTTGGGCCAAAGCGGGCCAGCTGGGGCTAGAGGAGTGGTTATGAACAAAGGCGGAGTTTCTTCGCGTCTGGAGAGTGTCAGCGCCGTTCATTTCAGAAAGATAACAGCTATAACATCAACATTAAAAACTTTTAAAAAATAAGCTGAGCTCAAAACTCACTTTCAGTCAGCAGCGAGTGTTTGAAATAACACGATCCGATGTGGATTATAATCATCATAAAAATGCAGAAATATTTATAAGCGATGTAAAAGACTATGCACACTAAACATTAACGTTACCATAATAAACATGGTAAATGCAACCACTTGGAGAAATCAGACGTCAGCTTCTTATTCTCTATCACAATTGTGTATTTATTTAATAACATATTTTATCTGTCATAAGTCTTGTCTCGAGAGTTTAGCTCCGCGTAGCATGTCATTAAAATATAATAATGATTTTTGTTCGGGAGCTTTTTTAAAAATAGAGTTATTATCATTCATTCTAAATGTGACGTATGCTACTGTGGCTACAAATAAACAGAAACAGTCTGGACTGAAATAAGCAGGCTATTTTCATAAGCGTTAAAAATAAATAAATAAAATAGAAATACATTTATTTATGTGTGAATAATTTTGAGTCCTGATAAATTGATTCATTATGCTCTATGTATCACTTAAAGTAAAACATTGATGCTTTTGAATTTGAATATTTAACAAAGCATGCAAACAAAAGGCCGTTTTTATCATGTTCGTTTTGTGATCGCGCATGTTCCAGTGACTTATTTCTGATTCGTTTTTCTGATAACTTCTCTTTGTTAGTGAAATGAATGGATTGCTGACGTTGTTCCTGAGAGGCGTGTAAAGGGCGGGTTTTAGTGACGCGCAGCTATGCTATTCTGGCCTCGTGCTACTGGCTCGAGGCTATTAGCCCCGCCCGGCCCGTTTTTAAGCCCTGGCTCGCACTCGGCTCTTGACTTTCTCCAGTGCTGGAGTCCTCTTTGTTGCTGTACCTGGTGAGTCATTGTTTAACGTCATGTAAATTCATTCACATATTTTATTATTATTATTAATATTATCATCAGTGTGTGTGTGTGTGTGTGTGTGTGTGTGTGTGTGTGTGTGTGTGTGCAGTGAGAATCAGAGCTATTTATTATCTATACCTATATTTTAATATTAGATCTTTGACGTTAATGTCACTGGTGAGTATCATTTATTCATTCAGGTGCAGTTTTTTAGTCTGTATTCCTCCAGAGGGCGCTCCCGACGTCCAGTGGAATGAAACGACAGACTTGAACGTTTAAGTGAGTTAAAAACCTTTATTGATTAAGGCATGCAGATACAAATGGCGAATGGACAGTAGTAATAGTAAAATAAGATCTGTGCATCATAACTGAATAAAATATAAACAACAAACCCCTCAAAGAGAGGCAAAGAACGCAAGGAAAGCACACAAATGTATTCATGTGTTATAGTAGAAAATGTTCAGCTAGTAGAAACTCCAGAGACGTCTGATCTGAACACCATAACAAGACTGACACTATAATAATAATAATGATAAAAATAATAATAGTTTTTAGCATTAATTTAAAAATTAAACAAATTTAAAAACCATTTTTATGTTTCAGCTAAGCTCCTTTATAGTCTTTATATGCTTACATATTTTTGGTAAATCATAATAATGAAAAAAAAAAAAAAAAACCTTGAAATTATAATATAAAAGTCATAATTATGATGAAAAACATAACTGTGATAAAATTTGAGATTTTGACATATTAAGTCATACTAAGGCTTAAATGTTAATTTTAATAATTTTGACCCTTTGTCTCATAATTTCTAGCCTAGCTTGTGTCATAATTGATCTCATATTTATCATTTAGTATGTGACAATATTGACATTTTTAATTGCTTATTTTAAAGAGGTCATATAATGTTGCTAATAAAGAACATTATTTGGTGTATTTGGTGTAATGAAATGTGTTTATGTGGTTTAAAGTTCAAAAAAACAAAAAGTATTTTCCACATAATGTACATTACTGTTTCTCCTCTATGCCCCGCCTTCTGAAAGGCATCGATTTTACAAAGCTAATCGTTCTGAAAAGTGAAGTGTGCCTGATTGGCCAGCTATCCAGTGCGTTGTGATTGGCCGAATACCTCAAGCGTGTGATGGAAATGTGACGCCTGTTAACATACTGTGATGACGTGTGTCCCAACTGGAACGACGAGACAAAAACAATAAAACCCTTCATAAATGAGGCATTTGTTGCATCCATTGGGGACATAATTACTGATTATGATGTCTTATAATCTATTGTGATTGGAGAAATGACAATGCATCGCGCTGTGTAAACATAAAACCATGTCTGCATTTGTGATTGGAGAAATGACAAATAACAAGCTCTAACAGTTACTCTACACTGCTCAAAACTTGTGTTTGAATCATCAGTGGCTAATTCTTTAAATATAAAAAATTAACTTACAGTCTGTGAGTCAGAACAGCCGGCATTGTAGTCTTCTCTCCCAGGTTCAGGAAACAGTCCTCCATAAACTGCTTTGCACACATCTGAATATTTGGTTTAAACTATTCTGCAACCGTGTTGTAAATACAACTTAACCACTGATTTCTAGTTGTGTCCTCTTTTGTAAGGCCAAACAAAGTAGCTTCTCTTTCACATATGACAGCAGCAGCAACAATACTCAAGGGCAGCGGCAACAACAATACTACAATGAGAATAAAAGGTACACCTTCTTTCTTTGCATAAACATCTGGGCGGCTTTATGCAAATCTTCCCACATCATGACGTAGCCATGTGGGGGTGTGTTAGAACGAGCCATTTCAGGAGGGTGTGAACGAGTCTTAAACTTGATAAAGAATATCTCTTTAGATTTGAGAATTTAGTCTTTGCAACTTCACAGATCCTCTTTATGCACCAAAAGCTTGTAACACTCCAAAGAGAAAGGAAATTTTGAGATCGCATCATATGACCCCTTTAACTTTTTCCTCATTTCAATTTTTTTTATCTCATAATTATGATTTTTTTCTTTCTCATGTGGTGGAAATTGGCTTCCATGCAATTGTGAACGGCCAGTTGTGTCCCTGTGTTAAAATGAACTCCATTATAATAAACTAAACCAATATTGATCTTGCAGATTAACATATGAAGCCATTCAATTATATTATAGATAATAGATTTATAAATAATATATATAAAAAAAACTTATGAGATATTATAAAAACATATAGATTCTAGATGTGGGAATATATATTCAATCTTGTTCAGCTCTTCTGGATCTGATGTCATAAATCAGAACAACAGCAGCAGCCACGCCCACCAGAGCAGTGACGACCAATCGGATCACAGCTTCAGTAGAATCACAACAGTGGACAGAGTCTGAGGAATAAAAACATGAAACTGAGATCAAATCAGCTCAACCACAGGCATAAACTCATGCACAATCGACTTACCTGAACATGTGTGACAGAGTTGAGTGATGTCCAGATGTTGAGTCTGGTTACTGATGGGATTGTTGATCACACAGCTGTAGCTGTTTTTATCCTGATATTCCACCTCCAGAGGTAGAAAGAGACTGATGCTGAGATCAGACACACTGATGATGGACAATAAACTGTTTCCTTTGTACCAAGAGAGTGCCGCATGACTCACACTCACCACTGAGATTGTGAAGTGCTTCTTCTTCTCCTACTAACATCATTATGAAGATTGTGAAGAATCTCTGGTAATGTTAGGCACAGGCAGATGGGCTGAAAAATAAGAGAACAAGCAGTAATATGGATAAATGTAAAGATCAATCTTATTTTCAGTGTAGCGTGTTGACAGTCAGTGAGTGTTTTTATCATCTCACACTTTAAATAGGTAGTTAAAGAAACTTTTGTTCATTACTAGTTAAACTCAATCAACATCATTTGTTCCTTTTCTTCTCTTTCTTTCTTTCTTTCTTTCTTTCTTTCTTTCTTTCTTTCTTTCTTTTCTACATGGTTACATTAAGGCACGCACAATGGAAGTGAATGGGGCCGATCTTCAAGAAGTTAACAATAATCGAAAATTTGAAAAATCCCTTAATATATTGTTAATTTAAATCCAGTCTTACAGTATTATCATCATAACAAAAAAGTTTTAACAGAAGAGTTTATGTGTTTGTGTGTGTGTGTTTAATTTCCAAATATAACACACACACAATTTACTTGAAAACATAACTTCTACTGAACCAAATTCCTTTAATAAAACAAGAATATGTACATATTTGATGGAGACATCATCTCTACTCACCATAAACAGAAACACACAAAAACACTGAAATCTCTACTCAACATAAACATAAAAACTAAATCTATTCCATTTATTTCTAGGCTCCACTAATCTTTACTTCATAGAGTCCAGCTTGTTGAGTTGTGATGTTTGTGATGGTCAGAGATCCAGTCTGTCTGTCCAGCTTCAGTCTGTCTCTGAATCTCTCATCAGGGAAGAAGTCTCTTTCCTTCGTGATTTGAGCGATCAGAGCATTTTCAGCTCCAAATTTCCACAGTATGTCGTCATTGTCATGTACTGCAGTAACATCAGTGTTTAGAGTGACAGAATCTCCCTCCGTCACTGATAATGACTCGCCAACACACACCTGTAAAATGTAAAGAATTTTAAACAGATTAAATTAATGGTTTTACAAAGATGAATTAATTTGCTGTTTGTAACTTTTAAATGTGAACTGAAGAACATCCAGAACAGCAGAAACACAAAAGCAAATGTAAGGTGAGATATACAAACACACAGATGTGTGTCAACCAAATATTTAATCTTTAATACATTTGAATGCTATCTGCTGTACAGCAAAAATCTGAACTCAAAGATCTAAGACTTTTTCTGTGAACACAAAAGGCCTATTTCTATCAAAACACTTTTGTTTTTGCCAACATTTTTCATGAGCTGAACTCAAAGATCTAAGACTTTTTCTGTGAACACAAAAGGCCTATTTCTATCAAATATTGTTCACAGATTTGTCTAAATCCGTGTTAGTGAGCACTTCTCCTTTGCTGAGATAATCCATCCACCTCACAGGTGTGGCATATCAAGATGCTGATTAGACAGCATGATTATTGCACAGGTGTGCCTTAGGCTGGCCACAATAAAAGGCCACTCTAAAATTTGCAGTTTTATAACACAGCACAATGCCACAGATGTTGCAAGTTATAAGGGAGCATGCAATTGGCATGCTGACTGCAGGAATGTCCACCAGAGCTGCTGCCTGTAAATTTAATGTTCATTTCTCTACCATAAGCCATCTCCAAAGGCGTTTCAGAGAATTTAGCAGTACATTCAACCTGCCTCACAACCGCAGACCACGTGTAACCACACCAGCCCAGGACATCCACATCCAGCATCTTCACTTCCAAGATCGTCTGAGACCAGCCACCCAGACAACTGGTGCTGCAACAATCGGCTTGCAAAGAATTTCTGCACAAACTGTCAGAGGGAAGCTCATCTGCATGCTCGTCGTACTCCTCGCGGTCTCGACCTGACTGCGGTTTGTCATCGTAACTGAATTGAGTGGGCAAATGCTAACATTCAATGGCGTCTGGCACTTTGGAGAGCTCTACAGTGGCCCATGGTGGCAGTGGGGTTAAGGTATGGGCAGGTGTATGTTATGGACAATGAACACAGGTGCATTTAGTGGCCTATGGTGGCAGTGGGGTTAAGGTATGGGCAGGTGTATGTTATGGACAATGAACACAGATGCATTTTATTGATGACATTTTGAATGCACAGAGATACCGTGACGCGACCCTGAGGCCCATTGTTGTGCCATTCATCCACGACCATCACCTCATGTTTCAGCATGATAATGCACGGCCCCAAGTTGCAAGGATCTGTACACAATTTCTGGAAGCTGAAAACATCCCAGTTCTTGCATGGCCAGCATACTCACCAGACATGTCATCCATTGAGCATGTTTGGGATGATCTGAATTGGCGTATACGTCAGCGTGTTCCAGTTCTTGCCAATATCAGCAAACTTCACACAGCCATTGAAGAGGAGTGGACAAACATTACACAATCAACAACCTGATCAACTCTATGTGAAGGAGATGTGTTGCACTGCGTGAGGCAAATGGTGGTCACACCAGATACTGACTGGTTTTCGGGACCCCGGACCCCCCAAAACAGTAAAACTGCACATTTTAGAGTGGCCTTTTATTGTGGCCAGCCTAAACACACACCTGTGCAATAATCACGCTGTCTAATCTGCATCTTGTGAAAGAAATAGGCCTTTTGTGTACATAGAAAAAGTTTTAGACCTTTGAGTTCAGCTCAACAGATTTAGACAGATTTGTGAACAATATTTGAGAGAAATAGGCCTTTTGTGTACATAGAAAAAGTATTAGACCTTTGTGTTCAGCTCATGAAAAAATAGGGGCAAAAAAATAAAGTGTTGCGTTCATAATTTTGTTCAGTGTAAGTACTCAATGATAATTGCAGTTTAAATTCTGTTAAATTCTGCCTGATATTTTCAACAC
Source organism: Cyprinus carpio (assembly GCF_018340385.1). Lineage (NCBI taxonomy): Eukaryota > Metazoa > Chordata > Actinopteri > Cypriniformes > Cyprinidae > Cyprinus > Cyprinus carpio. Next base: position 25,271,849 of record NC_056575.1, on the reverse strand, counting down.
CGTTTTATATTAAAGATTATCAGTGAAAAACACACTTGCTAAATCTCACTCTTGGTTTGCACATACTGTATATGTCCAGTGAACTTTCTTTTTTTCTTTTCTTAATAGTCATTCATGATTAGTACCAATCAATTTGTGTTTGTAATTCTTCGACTTAAGATATTTACAAATATTTAGGCATCTTTTCTAAAAAGACTCAAGGGTTGAAAGCAGTTCAGTGGAGGTTTTTGTCTTTCTGAGTCATTACCTGTAGTACTAGCAATTTCCCTTAATTTTTAATGAGTTTTAACATTTTAATTTTCATTACTTGTCCAGGCCTGGAAATTTTGATTTAAAATTCAGAATGGACACCTGAATTTAAACTAGATGTTGCAAAACTAATCATCTAAACAAAGCTATAAAATGCTGTTATAACTTACCAATCAGGTGACAGCAGCAAAAACAGAACAAAACAAAACATATGAAACATATTCTTCAGTTGTTCAGAGTCTGATCTAATAAGACTATCTGCTGAAAACACTGAACCTGATGTGAATCCTCCCCTGACAGAGTTTGACCCTCCTAGTTCACACGCTGCATTTGCATATGATATAATGTTATAGTGCTTCTGACACTAAATAAAGACTTTAACTGTTCTTAATGGGTTAAAATAGTCTTTATTTTTTTTATCATTGAGCCTATGTTTTGTTAGATACTTATGTGTAAATATGTGACTGTGTGACTGGGTTGGCAAAAAGTATATAAATATTGTGTAAATTGTGGATGAACTACATTTCATGGCGAATAGAACATAAAACATAATGATTTAAAAAATTTATATATTTATTCAGTTTTCATTTTTTTGTGTATGAAAAAAATAAAATAAAATAAAAAAAATAATGTAAGTTAAAACCATGTATGATCTCACGGGTACCAGTTATCTGTTGTTCATCTGAGTCAAACTGAAACCTGCTGTGGTCTGATTTCTATAGAAATGTGGTTTGATCTGTTGGTGGACAAACCTCATGTAGGTGTGTGTGGACATTCAGAGCATCTGTATTTAGTTTGTAGGTGAAGAGTGTCTTCCTGTCCTACTTTTTTAGACCCTTTATTCTACAGAAACAAAAAACCACTTTAAACTGTGTCTGACACAGAGGCAGAGAAACAACTAAATAAACATATTAACAAGTTTTGAATCACTTTTTGAATTTTCCACTCATTGCCCAAAATACATATTTGATGTCAAACTTTTCAACATTGTTACTGTGTTTTATTCTTATTGTTATTGCTATTTTCTTAAGGTTTAGAAAGTTTTGAGCGGGCTGGTTGACTTATAGTTCATATTTGGCCAAATCTTAGAAATGGACTTAACTATTTAAGTGTATCTGTTAAACAGATGCTAATGACACTGATATATTCACATAATGAAATATTTAAAAAAAAAAAAACATGTAATAGCATTAACCTTTTCATTGGTGAGTTTAAAATATTCCAGCGGTCCCCCCAGAATGAGTTTTTTTTTTTAAGACGACCGTTATTTTAGAACGTTACCCTTACTGTTTCCATGGCGATGCATGAGTCTTGTCACGTGACACACCGCGTCTACAATAACACTGTATCAAGTCAAGTCAAGTCACTTGTATTGTCACATCACCACAGCACATGTGCCTTGGTGAGTGAAATTCTTGGGAGCGTGCAACAGAAATTGCAGAAACAGTTAACATATAACCATACAGACTTCAACAGGTGAAAATATGCAATATGCACATACATATAGTCAGTACACACAGTGTACTATTGGACATACCGTTAGCACTACACATTTTACGCAATATGTACATACATACAGTTAGCACTACACATTATACACTATACACAGAATGTACACATTCTACATTATGTAGACATATATACGCATGAAAATATGCTAAGGTGCAACAGAGTGTACGTGGGCTGGATACAGAAATGTTATGGATGTGCATTGGATGGAATCCAGTGGTAGCAGGTAGATTATTGTGTTAAATAGTTCGGTGTTGAACTGTTAAAGTTAAAGTGCAGTGTGTGGCATACCATATTGTGGGAGTATGCTGTAGGGTGTATTAGTTCTGACTGTTCATTAGTCTGATAGCCTGAGGGAAAAAAGCTATCCCTCAGTCGGCTAGTGCGGGATCAGATGCTGCGGAGACATCTTTCTGAGGGCAGCAGAGAGAGCAATCTGTGGGATGGGTGGCTGGAGTCACTGATGATCCTCCGGGCTTTCCTTATACACCGCCTGGTGTAGATGTCCTGGAGGGAGGGAAGCTCACCTCCAACAATGTGACGGGCAGTTCACATGACCCTTTGCAGAGCTTTGCGGTTGCCAGTGGTGCTGTTTCCAAACCAGCAGTGATGCAGCCCATCAGGATGCTCTCTATAGTGCAAGTGTAGAATGATCTGAGGATGCTGGGGCTCATTCCAAACTTCCTCAGCCGTCTCAGGAAGAAGAGGCGCTGATGTGCCTTCTTCAGCACTGCATCAGTGTGTGTAGACCAGGTGAGATCCTCACTAATGTTAACGCCGAGGAACTTGAAGCTGCTTACCTGCTCCACAGGTGTCTTGTCGATGGTGATGGGTTTGTGTTCTCTGCTCTGTCTCCTGAAATCCACCACCAGCTCCTTGGTCTTGTCAATGTTGAGTGAGATATGGTTCTCCTGACACCATTTACTCAGGGTGCTCACCTCCTCTCTGTAGGCCATCTCATCGTTGTCGGTGATCAGGCCTATCACCGTTGTGTCATCAGCGAATTTGATGATGACGTTGGAGCTGTGTGTGGCTGTACAGTCATGTGTGTACAGGGCGTACAGGAGTGGGCTGAGGACACAGCCCTGAGGAGCACCAGTGTTAAGGGTCAGCGGGGATGAAGTCTTGTTGCCCATTCTGACCACCTGGCTTCTGCCTGTTAGGAAGTCCAGGATCCAGCTGCACAGGGATCTGTTTAGTCCCAGAGTCTGGAGCTTCGCAACAAGTGTGGCAGGCACTATGGTGTTAAATGCTGAGCTGTAGTCCACAAACAGCATTCTCACATAGGTGTTCTTATTTTACAGGTGGGAGAGAGAGAGCAGTGTGTAGGGTGAAAGCACTGATATGCTACGATATGCAAATTGTAGCGGATCCAGTGAGGCAGGCAGCACAGAGCAGATCTAGTCTCTGACGAGTCTCTCAAAAACACTTACTGAAGATGGGTGTGAGAGCAACGGGCCTCTTTGGTATGGGCACAATGGTGGATTTTTTGAAGCAGGAGGGGACCTCAGACAGACAGAGAGAGAGGTTGAAAAATGTCTGTGAAAACACCGGCCAGTTGGAATGCGCATGCTCGGAGCACACGGCCTGGGATGCCATCAGGACCCGCAGCCTTGCGAGTATTCACCCGCCGGAAGGATCGGGTTACATCCGCGACAGAGACGGAGAGTGCACTCACATCTTCTGCAGCAGCTGCGGGAGCGCTCTCTCTGTGTTGACGGTGTTGTGAGCCTTGAAACGAGCATAAAAGTTAAGCTCATCCGGTAGAGAGGCGGCAATGTTTACAGTAGCTGGTTTATTCCCTTTAAAGTCTGTTATGCTATTGATTCCCTGCCACATGCTTCTTGCATCGTTGGTGTTAAATTGTTCTTCAACTTGTTTTTATATTGTCTTTTTGAGGCTTTGATTGATTTCCTGAGATCGTAACTGGCTTGTTTGCGATCATCAGCGTTTCCGGAGTTAAAAGCGGATGTCCGCGCTGACAAGGCTGCTCAAACATCGCTATTAATCCATGGTTTTTGGTTGGGGTAGATGTGGATTGTTTTTGTCGGCACTACATCTTCTACACACTTCCTTATGAAACCGGTTACAGTTTCTGAGTATGCCTCTGCATCATCAGACGCTGCCCGGAACATGTCCCAGTCCACGTGATCAAAAGAGTCCTATAGTATAGGTCTGATTGGTCCGACCAGCATTGAATTGTCCTGAGGGCGGGTGCTTCCCGTTTCAGTTTCTGCCTATAAGCAGGCAGCAGCAGAAGGGAAGAGTTATCCTATTTGCCGAAAGGTGGGCGTGGGAGAGATTTGTAGGCGTCCCGGAAAGGAGAGTAGCAGTGGTCCAGTGCACGATCACCACGCGTGTTGATGGTGATGTGTTGAAAATATTTCGGAGCTATTGTTCTGAAGTTGGCTTTGTTAAAGTCCCCCATAACAATAAACGATGCATCTGGGTACGCAGTTTCCTGCTCACTTATATTACCATACAGTTCCTTGAGTGCCTGGTCTGTGTTGGGTTGAGGGGGAATGTAAACAACGGTGATTATGACCGCTGTGTATTCCCTCGGTAGCCAGAATGGTCGACATAGAAGCAAATGAAATTCCAGATCAGGGGAGCAGAAGGATATAATAGAGTGTAGGTTCCTCTCATCACACCACGAGTTGTTGATAAAGAAACAAACGCCCCCACCTCTGCTTTTCCCTGTGAGCTCTTTCGTTCTGTCCGAGCGGTGCACAGAGAACCCCGTAAGCTCGATGGCTGAGTCTGGAACCACTGCAGACATCCAGGTTTCTGTGAGGCAAATAATGCAGCAGTCCCTTGTTTCTCGTTGGTATGAGATACGTGCCCGCAAATGGATGGGAGAGGAGGTTGGTGGGGACGACGTCTGAGTCTGACAAGGACGCCGGCTCTCTTCCCTCTTTTCCGGCGGCGTTTCCTCGGTACCACCTGTGCAGCCCAGACAAACGGCTCTGATGCGGTGTCTGTAAACAAAGCGCCAGCGTTCAAGAACTCAAAGTCCGGTTTGCGTTCCGCGACGTAGGAACCAATGTTTACAAGCGTGTCTCTGTCATAGACAGTTATACAAACAACATCCAAACACGTAGAACAACAAAAAAAAAAAGTAAAACAAACGAAAAAACTGCAAAGTTTACTCAGAGCTCGCAACACGGCCGCCATGCTCGCCACCATGGATTTATCTTGGATTTATATTATTATCTGTATGACAAATGGATCGCATTTATTTCGTTTTTCCTTTTTTTATTAAAAATATTCACAAATTTGCATACCAGGTCATGAACAAACTGATATTCCGATTCACAAATATGTGTAAATGAGTGTGTTTGGTCGTTTAAAAACCTTTCTAAATGATCTTGATCGTGATCTGTAATGCGAGAGGGGCGCCGTCATGTTTGTTCGTGCTGCAGTGCAGAGTTCTGTCAGGCAGATTTACAGCACATGAATTCATCAATCTCTCCCGAAATACAAGTAATAAGTGGCGGATGAACTGTGTGATAAATAGAGTAAACTTTATAGTTACTTACACTATGTGTATCTGATATGAATAAAGCACATCTGCAAAATTAAATTTGAATGGATTGTTATTGTTGCTTCCATATACACATGCTTGTATTTTTCAAACTCTAAATTATTGTTTTACTAGTATTTATGTGTATTTAAATGTCTGAAAACTAAAATATGCAGTATGTGGTTAATAACACTGCATAGTTGTGATAATATGACAAGAGCAGTGCACATCTCTCTCTGGCTCAGCGCCAGCCAACCCGCGAAACCACAGTTTGATTTGACAGTTATGTGATGTCACCGAACGTTCTAAATCCTGTATGTGGGACCATAGGGGGGAGAGAGTGGGGGCGGTTGCAACACTTTTTACATTTCCTTCAGTTTCTCAGCGACTGTTTGTATATATATATATATATATTATATATATATATATATATTATATCACCTACCTGCCCATACTGTTGCAACATGTGTATATATATATATATATATATATATAAAACCAATTTATATCACCTACCTGCCCATACTGTTGCAACATGTGTACATGTGATAATATGAAAGTAATTTGTACTTAAATGGACCTTGAAAAATATGGTCAGTATGGGGACAGTTGCAACAGTCATTTAGATGTAATAAAACTCATACTTCGGCATCATTTTTCAAATCTTTTTTTTTCATTTATTTGAGACCAGAGTTCACTGAGTTAACTTATTAAAGTATAAAAAAAAAACAAGTACACAACCATGTAACACCTTTGTCAATCCCACAAACTGATTTATGTAGGCCCTTACAATTTCATAACACCACCAAAAGAACACAAACTGATTATTTCATAGCATCAAGTATTCACAATTCCCCATCTGACTCACAATTGTGGCAAACGTAAATGGAACCACCATCACCGCAGGCTTCATGAGCCCATGCCTTGCACTGCCAACATTGAAGCCACACCTCGCTCGGTCTGGAGTAGCTCTCCAAACAGACAATGCAAAGATCTTCTTCTTTCTCAGAGTCACTGTTCTTCTCTGTATGATTTTTCTTCTCGGTTTTGGTTTGTTGGCTTGTTTCCAGTGTTTTTTTTTGTCAGTTTTCTCTTAACTTTTGTTGGCTTTCTCTTAACTTTTGCTTTCTCCCTCTCCAAAGCCTCCTTTTTCGGGTGTGTCTGTCAAGATGGCCGATTTGCATTTTTTCATACCGTTTGCTTTCGTTATCTTCCGTGGTCCTGCTCTGGGGTGAGGTCTAACAGTCTCAGGTGAGAACTCAGCTTGCACTGGAGAAGCTGTAGTAGAAGCAGAAGTCCCAGCATGCAACAATGTGTTGTAACTGTCCCACCCCCTAGCAGCCATCTTAAAACTAGTGATGCTAGCCTAACAAATTAGCTTGAACACATTGTACCTAAGTCTGTTAAGAGCTAAGAAACTGCACATTCAAACAAAAAAAATAAAAAAAATAAATAAAGATCAATGCTTAAAAATTTTAGACATTATGACAAAAAATCTAGTTGTAAAAAAAGTTACTTTTTTACCTTGAATTTCAGTTCTCCCATAAGGTAGTTTCACATGTGGCTGTTAACTTCCAGAAAGAAGGAGGGGCGGCATGCTGAGCATGTGCAGTAGGAGTGTCATGACTCCAGCCCATTCCTGATTGGATAAATCAACAATTTTACAACTGCCACACATTGCAACTGTCCCCACTCTCCCCCTACTCCCAGGGGCACGGAAATAAGAATCCCATATGTGGGACCTACCGCTCAAAAGGTTAAATTAATTATCTCCCCTTTGTTCACTAAAACGAACACTATTTGGTTGTGTATATAAAAAGGAGGGTGTATATGAAACAGGATGTGGCTTGTGTGATATTCTTAAAAGGAGTTAAATGATGCGATTTCAACTTTTCCTTTCTCTTTGGAGTGTCAAGCTCATGGTGCATAAAGAAGATCTGTAAAGTTGCAACGACCAAATTCTCAAATCCAAAAGAGATATTGTTGAACGTCTCTCCAGCTTCAAGTTC
>NC_056575.1:25229233-25264033 GCF_018340385.1 Cyprinus carpio | reverse complement strand
AAATAAATATTTTATGTTTTGAGAATGATTGTGCTCAACCCTCCCCCCGCTGCGTTGGAGAACACGCTGCGGTCAAGTAAGGAGCTAGCGGTGTTTATCCGATGAAGAGTATCGAATTTTTTAAAAGTCAGGAGCGTCGTGTTTTCAGCTCGCTCCGCAACCGCTCCATCACGAATACAATCATGCCAACAGCCTTAATATAACTCATATTTAGCAAGAAATTCACATGATAAACATATTTACTATAGCTTGATACACATAATCTCTCCGATCAGAAGACTATATGGACAGGCAATAGTCGTATCTGAATTAGGATGTTACAACAGGTCTAGTTCTCAATGAGTTCGTCTTTATTTTACACTAGTATTTTCGGGTTAAAGCATGCATTAAACAGATACAAGCACATTCACACGTAATCGGCTGTCGCAAATCATGCCATTCAAACTAAATGTAATCTTACAGTAGGCTACTATTCACTGAATCTGATTTTTGATGAGCCGAAACACTGAACCAATGCACGATCTGTCGATAAAAAATACCTGCGCCAATGTAAACTGTATATTTCATCACAAAACAAAAATTAGTCACAGGCAGAAAGCAGCATTTATACCTTTTAATTGCGGCACACTATTTATTATTTTTTGGCGGTTTGTCCGGACAAAATTTTGCACACAATAGCCCTAATCCCCGTTGCAAACTCTCCTTTAAATTTTTTTTATTTAGTTTTATTTTTATTTTATTTTTTTTAAGCGATTAGAACATAACATTTCACCTTTAGCCAGCGGAGGTGAAGGCGGAGCAATGTTTCTGGTAGCAATGAACGCAGGAATCTGATGATATAAGCAATTGCTCGGAGACTGCGCTTCCGATACGGATATTGTGTACTGCGCTCGTCCCAGCATCCGCACTCATATCTCTCGCTGCGGTTTCGCCCCTGTAATGCAACAAGGCCCGTCGGTGTAGACACGTTTATAGACAGTGTTGTATATATGTTCGCCTATAATTGGATAATAGAATCCCAACAACAAATTAATACAGAATCGCACCCTAGAAAAACCAGCACAACAGAAGAAGCAGCATAAGACAAGAGATGAAAAAATCATAGACTTAGGAGGGAAGAGCAAACGATTTAAGAGACCTTACAACCGTTAAGTAACTGTCACTCCGACTCAGACCATGAACACTGATCACTGCGGAAGAGCTGGAGTTTTATCTGACCAGCTCTTAACCGTCGAGTGAGGGCATGATGGGCTAGTAAGAAACAGACTATAATTTTTTATATTAAAACCTTGTTTTGAACAATTTCTTTGTCAGTTGGAATACATTGATTTTAAGTAAGAAACCAAACAAAAAAAAATCGATTTAAATTTGTATCACTCACGGTATATTTGTCGAAAAAAGGAGCGACGAGATTTTTTGGCACATTAGGACTATTACGCCGTAGCCCTAATTGAGATAACAGTATCTTTTTTTTTTTTTTTTGTCAAGTTACAAGCAACTTCCTTCTGACACTTAGTTGATATAACTAATAAACTTTATTGTCGCTATACAATAGTCAACATTTAAAGTGATCAAACCTTTCTTTAAGTTGTCCTAACCCTGTTTTCTGCAAGTTTGAAATCCTCATAAGACTGTCCATATGAAAGAGCAAGAGATTCACACCTTTATCTCGACCCCACGAGCTATACAGAACTAAACCCACCAATACCCCCCCAGCTGAACCTGAACTCGGTCTGTTTTTTGGCTGTGAGGACTTGTATTGTCGATGTTACTGGGTTGAAACATGCCTGCACTCACATCAGCCCTTCTCTTTTTATTCATTATTTTCCCGCCCCATCAGTATTATTTTTCAGACTAGACAAAATAAAACACAATTACACTTGATAATTAATCATTATTTTTTGCCAAAATCATTGTTATTTGTGAACGTAGGCGTTTGCGGAAGGCTTTAAGACCAGGCGGGAATCCTCCGTAAGCTGCTCCCGCTTCACAGCGAGCGCGGACTCGCGCAAAATGAACCCAACATTTAGCAAGGCAGGAAAACATTCAGTCTGCCTGAAGGAAGACGTATTTCATTGTAAGTTAATGCTGTTACATAGAGAGTAAAAAAAAATAAAAAAAAAATAAAAAAATACAACTAGTGTAGGCTATCCTTAAACTTGGAGCTCATTATATATACAAATCCAAACACCAGAAGCAACCTACACTCTCAGTGTTCTTTCACTGAAAAGTATGCATTTTATTTATTTATTCACAGGCTATATGGTTGAAATAGTAATATTTCAGTTGAAAACTTTAAGTGCCATTGTTTAAAAAAATGCATCAGATGTTTTCATAGACCTTCAGTTGTCATGCTTTAAAATCCCATGCCATTTGTAATTTCACTGTATTTTAACCTCCTAAATTACTACCCCAATTCTATAATGGTAAAATTTATTCAGACCGATGGCATTTTTTATGACATTATTTATTTTTTTATTTTTAGAATAGGCTAATTGTAACATAAATGGATGAATCAAAACAAATATAACCTTTTAACTGCAGGCAGATATAGGCCTATATTATTGTACATTACAAATATTTGGATCCCTTATTTTATTAAAGAATAAATATTTATTTTCTTCAAGAATAAACATTATAAATAAATAATTAAAGAAAGAACCTCTATTAGCCCTTATTTGTAGGTTGTAGGAGATATGCGAGTGATTCATAGATTTAAAAAAAGAAAAAAGTGGGTGCTTGGTTTCAGAAAACGAATACAGCTCGTAAAAAATGCTATGATGAAAAAGTCATGCTAACTTATTAATTCATAGAAATAATTTAATTAATTTTTTTTTTTTTTTCGAGATTCAACTTGAATTTCAATACTATTAAACTGACTTTAAAATCTCAAGGAGTTTATAAGTTGAAACGGTAAAATGTCACAGTGCATGCTAGCCTAAATGAACTTGTATCTTATATAGTATCCGAAGACTTGAGTGCATGTTAGCATAAAACTAACAATATAATTTGATTTTTTTTTTTTAAATGAACAATTCCTGTATAAAATGTGACAGCAACCTTTATATCAAACATTTTGAAATCGTCCACAGCTGAGCATCGCAGGAGGCAGATCTGAAATTATATTTGTTTGTTCACGAAGTGAATGTGATGCACAAAGTCATTTTTAGATGCAATGGAAAAATAAAGCTGGATAAAAACATACACGAAAACCCGCTAAAAAATAAATTACATTTGTGAGAGTTGCATTTTATTACATTCAGAAATAATAACGGCAGGCCTAATAATGCTATAGGCTAATGTACCAACAGGACATTTTTAGTTCCCTTCACTTTACAACAAATCCTTTAAATTTAAAAAAAATATCAGAACAGAACAAGAATTACAAATATATAATTCTAATGGATAAATTAATTGCAGCGCTATATAATAAATAGGCTTATAACCACAACAAGATAATAATAATAATTCAATATTTAAAAGCGATTTAGTGGGCCTTATCTCCTTAATTCGGGACAATCCAAAACATGTTGCCAATTTGAAGCTAAACTCTTATTGAATAGGTTAAATCGGGATTTGGATGTCACACGTGTTTACAGTATAGACGAAAAAAAAAAAAATCATAATTAGCAAAATTTATGCCAAAGGGCGCTGTCGCGCCGCATGGCATCGGTTGACCGACTGCTGTTTCCAAATGAATTTGTCGCGCGTGGGCACCAGCGCGATCTCCAAAGTCACAATTCACAATTATTGGTCACACAGTAAAGGCACAATTCCAACAATGCAAAGTGTTAGGGGCAGTTTGAAAAATCAAGAATAATAACAGAGTTAATAAGACTTATTTGTAATGCTGGACCGTTCTCATTTCGCTCTGCAAATGGACCCTGAAGATTATTATTATTTAATTTTATTAATTATTATTAGAAACCAAGAAGAACCGGCCGTCGAACATTTTAATCCGTATACCATTATATATATATGATATATATATATATATATATCTATATAGCTATTATTATATATATATAGAATAATGACTGTTTAAAAACAATAGCATGCATAAGCGCCTTTGTGTAAGGGTTTTTTTTTATTTTTTGATGAGGTAGACTGTATCCTAAGACTAGCCTATTTGTTAAGGGCGCGTCTGTGTCGACAGTGAGGAGTTCGCGGCCGCATACAGTGTGGTGTATCTCTCTGCTCGTTGTCTTTGGTCTCATCATTCGTATGCCCGGCCCTTGCTGTGCCCTCGTCCATCCCTGTGCGCTGGAACGTGCAGTTAAGCTGGCTCCCAAACCTTACATCGGCCGGCCCTGCGCGGGCGGTACGCGCGGCGGCACATACGCATTTGGTTTCTCCATCTGTACAGCTGCAAAAACTTTAAGTCTATGTCGGGTCTGATGGCTCTACGGGGTTCAGCATAAACGGCTCCACCTTCTCCCTTTCGAAACGTCCACGGTATTGGTTGAGCAATAGGCAGATGTTTGGGACATATTTATTAATGCATGGGCTGCTGCGAGACAACAAATGGGACTTGGCTTTGTTTGAGGACGTGCAGCTCAAATCGCGTTTTTGTGTTGTTTTGTCATGTTCTTTTTCTTTTCGAACTCAATAACAAGTTCTGAGGCGTTGGTGTGTTGTTTGGTGGGGCGGGGGAAATCTTTGCTATGTTTCGTGTACCAAAAATGACTAAAAAAGGGGAATTCCTGAACACGATAGAAAGATTTGGAGCAGTATCAACAAGGTGATGTTTGAAATAGAGTTTAAGTTAAAATCCCTGGGTTTCGAATGTCATGCTAGGTCTTTTGGACCCATGTTTCTCTAGTGTTGGAATTTGTGTGCGTAACGAGGGGAGGGGGGGAAAAACATACTATAAGTTATCAGGTTTTCACAACTATTTTAGGGACATAGGATAAAGACGAGTTATTGTGAGATGTGTGTCTGTCCTTGTGAATGATATCTGAACGTGGAGGTGTATCATCATCAGACTTTATGTCTCACTTTACCTTAAGTAAAGCACTAGTAAGGACTTGACTAGTAGCTTACTCAAGTGTATTTTATGTCGTACATTGTCGTAATACAATATATATATCATTTTGCAAATAGCTGAATGCTATATTTTGTAATAAATAGTGCTCTTTAAGCACTTATAACTTTAATTTGTTGTTATGCAGAAGACCAGCGTCCATGAACTGCAACCATTTCATTGTGTTCCTAAAACAGAGGCAGCCAGTTATTACTCTTTATAAAGAGATCACCTAAAAATGAAAACTGTTTCATCATTCCAGATCTGTAATGTGTCCGATATGTTGTGTAACATAACAGACAGAAAGGACAAATAGTATAACTACTATATGACTTGCGTTACATTCAGAGCGTGTAAAAGTAACGAATTATCTTTACTCGCGTTACTGTGAAACTGAGAGTAGCTTTTGTGTATTTTTACTTTTTAAAGTAGTTTTTAAAATCGGTAATTTTACTTTTACTTAAGTACGCCTATATTTTGTTTGAAGTATTGTACTTCGTCTGTACAGTTCTCAAAACACATTAATTACTGAGTAAATAAAAGTAAAATAATGGGCAGGCGAAAGCACTCACTGGTGCTAAAATTCCAGACAAAGATGCAGACGGACAGGACAGGTGTTTATAGTGCAGACCCAGACACCAAAACTAATAACCCCGTCTTGATTCAGCTGAAGTTGAGGGCCCCTTTTCAAAAGTGAACTGAAGAGAAGCCCTGGCCATATTTTAGCGCACGAGAAACCATGTGTAAGCGGTGTTTGCCTAGAAAGATACCAACTAGAAATCACTTTATAAAATCTCAACATCAACTACCTTTGCAAGCATTGTAGAGGTACGGTTTAATACTCGCATATATTTTGATATGCATGGTTTCGGTAAAAGTATTATAGCTTTGACAGTTTTAGCCCAAAAGTGTTTGCACAAGTTTTGCACAAATTAGCCAAAAAGACACAGTGGCGCCCCAGAAGAAAAATTTTAATATAGGGTGTGGCTCTAGATGATGGCCACAGTAAATCTTGGGTTCTGGATGGGACATCAAAAAGAAATAACATAAATAAATAAAGGCGCCGTGTTTGCAACTATTGGGACAAAAATGATATCTTGCGTGTGGAGTTCTGGGATTTTTATTGATAACGAAACAATTAGACAAATATTTTGCTGTGTGTGTTATTTGTGTCTGATATCTTATTTCTAAGGGCTGTGACAGCTGAGGAGGGCTTTTTTTTTTTTTTTTGTGCTGTTTTTCTGTTTCTTTTTACGCCTTTTTTTGTTCTAAAAGTGTGCACCATTCTTTTAAGTCAGACACTTGCATTTTGGATTTTACCAAGCAACTGCAATCAGTATATCAAACAAAAATTGATCTTTGCAATGCAGAGAAAACAGAAAAACTGCATTTTGAAGTGCCATTTAGATGTTTTTACGCACTGTTTAATGGAGAGCTCTGAGGGACCATGGAATGTCAATACTTAACACTGGAGTTACAAATTAATAAAATAAATGTTTTGATATTTTAAACATAAAACATATTTGAACCAAGCTGATGTTTTTTGAAATTGTTTAAAAAATGAAATGGTACCATTAATGTGAAAATTTAAAACCGCCAGTAGGTGCGGCACCAGCGACGTCACTGTTAATAAGTGAGTCATTTGCGATTGAACAAACCCCCCCCCACCCGAATCATTTAAACGGTTGATTCATGCAGGGAACGAAAAACACTATCATTTTGCTCAGAGACGCAAAACAGTGGCTGTGTTTGGAATGATTTTGTTTTTTACAGAAATAGAAGCGCAAAAAATCTGAAATATGTTGTCTAAAAACGTAAAACTCTTGATATTAAACTTCTTGTTATATGAACTGTGTATAAAAATCAATGTCAACATTGCAATTATGCAGACTTCTGTTAGAAAAACGTCACTCTTCGTGTGATAGTAACTATTTAAATTATGATATATAAATTCATATAGATATAAATTAATTAATAGATATAAAATAGATTTAAAATTAATAGTAGCCACTGCAAATCCTCCTAGGGGTGGCCACAGGGGTGGCCAGGAGAGTTTTATATACAGGGAGTGGACATGGCCACCCCTGGCCCACCCTTGGGGGCGCCCCTGAAAACAGTGGTGCAGTGTGTGTGTGATATCGTCTGCGATAACATCGTAATTGCTATTTTAGCGGACCTGTGTGCGATTTGACCCCATTACTCAGTATTTTGGCGCAAAAAAAAACCAAACACAAAAACTTCTACAGAGTGTCGTGAAGTCTAGTTCGATCCGACGAGTTGCGCGCGGCAGTTGAGAGACTGGGTGTCTTTTCACTTGCGTGATTTCCAGACTTCTTAATATTGCATTTACAATGATCACAAAAATTGAAGTTATAGGGGGCAGAACAAAATGTATATATTTAATATCTTTTCATATAGGCTAGTAACTAAATTTTACACGAAGAGTTGCGCGTTGTTTTCCTTAAGAACAGAAATTCCGCATTATTACATACTAGAGTTTTTTTTTGTTACAACGTTTTAGATAAACAAGAATGTAAGTAAAGAGACTTGCGTTTTTAGACCACCATCTTGCCTGTTTTTGCTCTAGTTCCGACAACAAAAATAATTCCAAACACAGCCACCATTAGCACAGTTTTGCCTGCTCGCCGAGACGAACGGTGTTTCGTTCCTGAATGAATCAGCAGTTTAAATGAGTCGGTTCAAGTCGCAACAGACTCACTTATTAAGCAGGACTTTTCTGACACCTACTGGCTGTTTTAATGTCACATTTAAAGTATCTTCTGATTTTATTATTATTATTATTTTAATTTCAATTGAGTATTTAACATTTTATGTTTTGTATATCAAAACATTATTTCTGCATTTGTAACTGCAGGTTAAATGCATTCTTGTCCTGCATTAAACAGTGTGTAAATACATCGAAATTGTACATTTTTTTATTCTAAATAACTGATTCCTTTAAAAACAACTGGTTTGAGATTTATAGGCCGATCCCAGGGGTGTCAATCTCAGTTCCTGCTCCAGCACACATACCATGTAGAGTTCAAATACTGCCTGAATAATTAGATTAGATGGATCAGATGTGTTTAATTATCGTACAAATTTTTATTACCTTTTCAAACTGTTTTCTAACATTTTCTTTATATAATCACAATTTTTACTCTACGCTGTGAAGGGTTTACCTAATAATTATATTTAGTGAAAATAAAAATGTTTTTACTCTTCCTCTGTCGCTCTGTAGCTATATTACCATTTTAAAAAATTTGCCGTTAAGAAAGTTTTACAACAAGTTTTAACGGCAGCCGATATTCAAACGCTCATTGGGGCTCTCGCCTTTTTTTCGTCATAGATTTGCAAAATGCCGAACTGTTTCCGGTGAAGTGTGTGTTTTGAATATTAGAAAACGTGCGCCTTGACGCAGAAGTTGGATGGGTGGGATATTATTTTGCAGCGTTTAACAACTTAAATTATGCCCTGCTCCTCGCACTACTATTATATTCTGCTAGAGAGGACTGCAATGTATCGTCATTTGGATTACTGTGATACTGCTCTTTGACACATCTGTAATAAATTATTATGATTAAGTTACATGTGTCTATCCGTTAGTCGTTCTGTTATAGACCTGTAGGTACTTTATACACTGAACTCTTTATGTGTTTGATTTGTTCTTTTATAAAAACAAATAGAAAAATCAATGCAATACATTTTTTTATTGCACAGTTACATGATTTGTGGGTTTAAGTTAAGTCTGATTTTCTATTCAGTTTAACATTTACTTTGATTGTTGCATAGTTTGGATGTCATAGAATTCCCAGACAGCACAGGCAGTGTCTAGTCGTCAGCCCAGATCCCCAGCCTAGGGAGGTGACACTGTTTGCTGTCTGGGACCAAGCGCACAAAATGAATAATGGTGATTGATATTATAATACACACATACTATACAAAATATAAAATATAAGGATTCTGCATTCCCAGACAGCAACATAGGCTACTGTTGGCTATATAAGGCTCAGATTTGGGAATTCTGGTTTACTTAAGGTCGGGTGTATTGAACTGGCTGAGATTCGGGATGTCGCCGGTTATGGCCTATGCATGTGTGGCCCTTGTCTTTAATCATTCAGTTCTGGGCCACTTCAGGGCCGTCATTTCTTCTGCGGTAACTTGCTTACGGGGTCCGAGGGAAAAGTGATTGTGTGGCCTGGATCTGGGCCAGAAGACATTTGCTGTGTGGGATAGTAATTTACCATGGTTTTACTTCTTGTGACCACCTTCTTACTAATAGGCCTACTAATTATAAGAACTTTCTCTCTTTCCAGATGTTTAGTTCTAATTAATGTTAATACACTAGAAGTAAAAGATGTTTGAGCCAGTAAGTAGCCCGATTAAAGATAAAAATATCAGTGGTCTTATATAAATAATGTGTGTATTATTATATTAAAGTTTCTTAAAGGGATAGTTCACCCAAAAAAATGAAAAATTTACCATTCGCTCCAACGTTCAATGATCATGTCATTCCGCAAATCCTGTAATGAATTATCTTTCTAACACTGTGGAACGGCGTCGGGGGGGGGGGGTCGGGTCTCCGGGGTGCTAATAAAGAAGTCATACTCAGGTTTGTAATCATTCATACGAGGGTTGAGGAAAAGATGACAGAAATCTATTAGAAGCAGGTCTAAATGTTTCATTCTAGCTCAAAAATCACGATGCTTGTTCCAAGTCATCGATGGCTCATTTCTATTCTCCGACCCTGCTGCCCTTATAAGGCAATCCAGCACAATCATTCAATGTCAGGGGGGAAATCATGGGCTGGATCTGTTCATGGGCCAATATTGTCATGTTTGTAACAGAAATTGGGGGAAACCACAGTCCACGTCATTTGCCGGAGGAATAATTCACTTTCCACTAAAAATAATACAAACAGTGTATATAAAGCGTAAAAACAAAACTTTCAGATGAACATTAAAAACAAAAAAATTAAGAATAATAATTTCAGATATCTGCTGATGAAGGCACTTTTCACAATGAATATAATTAGCCAAAAAGAAGCATGTTGAAATGATAAAGAACTGTAATAATGCATTACGACATCGTGTCTGAACACGCTGGAAGTTGCATGCTGCAGAACGTACTTGAAAAATAATCTGTTGATCAGCAATTTTAGAGTGCACTGTATTGATATTACTAAATTACAAACTACATGAATTACTAACATCGGTGCAACAACAATAAAATGTTTTTTTGTGTGTGTATGTGTGGTGGTGGTGGGACGCGGGGTTGGGGGGCGAGGAAGTGCTTACCACTAGTGGGCAAGGTGACTAGTAAACCCCTTTTTTCTTACGTTTTTTTAGCTTATGGGGGGGGGGGTGGGGGGGGGGACGCGTACTACACCGGCGAGCTGATGAAAAGCTCTCATGTGATCAAACTTGTAAAATGAAAAAGTGCAGGGGCATGAGTTTTTGTCTACGTCTCATGTCTGAGGTCATGAGAGCATTGTGTCTCTCACCCAAAAAAAAAAAAGGGAATTGCTGACAGCTTTTGAAATGAATGTCTCTCTTGGTATTTTGTGAATAGTTTGTTATTGTTTGGTAAGAGTGAGCAAAAGAATCAGATGCAGATTTTTCATGATGTACTTCATCAAGTGTTTACTTTCACAGAACTGAAGAGGATTGGCTAGCAGGTGGACTATACAGAATGCTTTGACGGAGTTTTGAAGATTAGTCTGGGAATGAACGTCTGGATATTAGCAAACAAAAAAACGTAATTTGATGTTTGTCCTCATTGAAAATCTACAAAAGAATCGTCATCTGGAAATCTCATCAGGTATCATTATATATACTATATATAACCTCATGTACACTTTACAACTTTGTTTACATATGATTTCGGCAGATGATGAACATTTATATTCTGGCATAGTCAGGGGCGGTAGCCAAGCTTTTTATTAGGTACAATTGGTAATACAGTGCATTTGTATAATACTGGAAATAATTTCAAATACTTTTGGACTGTGACTGACGGGCAAAGTTAATGAGACTGTAGAAGCATTTAAAAACACAAGTCAAGTCTCGTTTATTTATATAGTGCTTTATACAATGCTGATTGTTTAAATTATTTTGTGTTGCCGGCGTCAAACAGTAATATGACTGAATACTGAATATGAAAGTGAAAGCCCAGTGGCAGTCTTTGGTACGTGGCTGTTAGCATTGTTATGGCACACTAGATGACACAATGTATCATCAAACAGATGAGAGGAAAGGAGATTAGAGTTCCAGAAACTAATCGCATCTGAGATAAACCAGGTACTCACTCTGGGTGGAGTTCATCCTCTGGCCTAATATAAAAAAGCAACATGCTGTGATTTATGATTCCCAGTCTACATCACAAGACAGATTAGTGTCAAGTTCTGATGACTGATATATTCGTGATCATTATTTATATAATAAGAAAATTCTTTGTTTACTGTACAGTAGGCAAGATGAGACCCTCAGTTTTCAAATAATTTGTATGAGAGCTGAAACTTGTTGTTGTAAGAGGACTTTTCCTTAATACAGTACATGTTTAGTTTATATGTAAGATGAACAGACTGAAGTGTAAGCCTTTTTCACTCTTGAATCAAACCGACGCATTGATCATTTTATCAGTTATTTTGTGCTCGCGTATCTCCAACAACTGACTGCAGTCAAAAAGTAATAAAGAAATAATCACATTTGTTTTGCTTAACATATTTATATACAATTATTATAAAAATAATTTTAATGTCATACAAAACAAATGTCATCAGCCGGAGTGAATAGCATTATAGACTTGTGACTGGCAGAAGTGCGATTGTAGTAGTAGTAGAGGCGAAAGATACTGTGAAATTACATACAATGGCATGAAATTTGAAAGCATAACAACTGAAGGTCTGTGAAACATTCAATAAACAGTCAATAAAGGTTTTTTTTTTTTTTTTTGTTTTGTTTTTTTTTTTTTTTTTTTTTTTTTTTTTTTAAACAATGGCATTTAAATTTTTGAACTAAAATAGAAATGAAAATGGATTGTGGATGTTGTTTTAAAGAACGGACCACCTACACCTCGTGACAATATCTTTTTTTAATCTCATGACGTCCTCACCTAAACTAAAGCGTTAATCTCAGAGATATTATGCCATTTATTTCAGTGGATGTGTTTCGTTGATGGTGCAGGCTCAGTCTGAGAAAAAATGAATCATTTGTTTCTGTTTACACAGATGGAGTATTTTTTATTTTCTGCCTGTGTTTGTAACAGCAAGTGAAGGTGAGTACTAAAATGAACAATTATTTGTAGAGCATACTTCTTTTTTTTTACATAACTTCTCTGTTTTCAGTGTCTCTGCAGGAGACTGTTGAGGGATTTATTGGAGGATCTGCTGTTTTACCTTGTTCTTCTGAAAAACCTCCGATTACAATTCAAGACATCACAGTGCGCTGGAGAAACAAGTACGACAAGATTGTGTACGAGATTATTGATGGTCAAGTCTCTGTGGAAGAACAGGATCAACAGTACAAGAACAGAGGCAGAAGAAAGCTTCCCAGGGAGTATAGAGAAGAAAGCAAACTTCTCCATCAAACTCAACAATCTTCAACACACTGATGCAGGAAAATACACGTGCTACATCATCATGAAGGAATCAGTACTCAGGATTGTTGAGCTTTTAATTAAAGGTGAGTAAAAGTGCCTGGTTGACAAAACATTTATATTTAAGTCTTTATTGTATATCACATTCTCGTGTTTTTCCTCCAACTTTTGTAAATCTTTTGTCTTCCAGAGAGACCAGAAAGACAACTCCCCAGCGAAGGAACAAACCCAAAACCAGAGATGATTGTAATGTTCGTTTCCATTCTTTGCACTGGCATTATATTTTCATTGTCTGTAAGTTTCATTCATCATCCATAATTAACATGTAACTTCATATTGTTATTAAGTGACAGCTTCTAATTAAATACTGTAACATTGTTTTACAGAACTCTGCCACAGTGTGTTTTTAAGGAGTTTTAGTCATTGCTCACTATGACTCGACATCATCTCACAGGCTCCTAGAAATGTCTGTATATCATCTGTAGATATTAATTTGTTTTTCTTCACACCTCATTAATCTGTGTAGCCCATCTAAACCTTCTGCACAGTGCTGCAATACCAGCATACACTGAAATATAAAAGCTCTGTCTATTATAGATGAGCTGCTGTGATGGAGGTAGACATCAATTATCTCTGGTGCTGTGTTTACAGTAGTGAGAGAACTATTTTACCATTTTACAACCACTAATTATAATTCAAGTATACAACAGGCTGTGAAAATGTTTATTGTGAACTAATCCCAGGCCTAATGTGATGTGCTGTAAAAAGTACAACTTGTATGTTTTCATTACAATCGCTAGGACCCATTTCTTAATACTTAAGGCACTTTTTCAAAACTCTCTCCACCATATCTCCTAAAAAAACAATTTCAGTTTGGGCACAGCAACTAATTTCACACTCAAATGCACCCAAAATTATGAGAACAATGCATACTTTGTCTCAAATCAAATCATTGTTACATAATGCTAGCAAAGATTGTCACATCATAAAACAATAACCTAAAAACACTGGTAAAAACTGGTAACATTAGACAACATTTTCTTTATTGCTGTCAAATTGCTGTTTATTTCACTTAAGTTAAAAAATAAATAAATAAATAAAAGAGTATGTAAACATGTACAGTAAGTTGCCCTGAAGGTTTTTATGTCTGAGTCAGAAAGGAATTCATGTAATATGAAAGATGTAGTCACTGAATGCTTTTTGTGCCAAAGCATTGATGAATAATGCACAGTTTAACCCACATAGACTGCTATTGTGCTCAATGTGTGAAGAGTTTTATAAAAAGTGACCTGAGTATTTGAGAAATTGGCATCTGGAGAATTAAACATTGCCAGTAATCATGTATAGACTGTGCACGGGGCCATGAAAACAATACATTAAACAAAACAAAAAACCACATGATGAATCAGAGATCATCATAAATGTCCTGTCCAGAAACCAACGGTAGAAGTCGTTTATAGATGACCTCACTCTAACTCACCAAACGTTACCTCACTCTAAAACAGAAAACACTGCGATGTGCATTTATTCATTTAGCAGATGCTTTTACCTGAAATACAACAAGTGATTCATCATAAAGATGCAAATAAACTCAAGAAGTGCCATTTAGAATAGTATAAGATTTAAGAAAAGCTTTAAGGATTATATTATTACTCTGTATTTAGCTACTATTATATCACCTATCTTTCTATATTTTCTTTATAATTCATATAGACATGTATAGCTCTGCTGTACTGTCTTCAGCTAGAGTTAAGAAAATATTTCCATTTGTAATTTCTCTCTGTATCTTTCTGCTGGCAGAAGAATTACTATTTTGGATATATCACATTATGATACAAAAGACGTTACAGTAGGTCTGGTGAGACTTTATCTAGAAGTATTAAACTGTACATTTTATGGTAATTTGGTTAATTTGACGGTGTCCAATCACCAGTTTTACTGGTGTTTCATCGTGTTACTCATTATGTATATGTAAAAAGTATATTTGATTTTATACTTAGTGTTTTTAGCCAAGTGGTCATGAACATTTCCACCTGTGGAGGGAGCACTCATGTTAGCTTTATGGAAATGTTTTTGCACTCACAGAACAAATGTTAAGACCATCTCTTCACTTGGGTTACAATCACTGTGGAGTGTTAACACTTCTGTTCTGTGTACCTCTCTAAATAAAGAGTGACAAAGCTGTGGCCTTTGTGTATTATGATTTTAAATGTGTTTCAAGTTGTTATTCATGACTGATTTTTTTTATGCTTTATTAAATTTTTGATTTACGCTTAGTATTTTTCAATCTGTAACCATTGTTTTCATCTTTTAATTTTGTGGAATATATTTTTACTTGCATTTTTTTTTTTTAATTTTGGTTTCACAATATATTTTTTTTGTTTGTTTGTTTTTTGTTTTTATCTGTGATTGCAGTACATTTGGTGGGGATTTTGATCCCATAAGTGTGTGTTTCCACCAGGTGTTTGCATCAGCTTGACATTGCTCTCCAAAAGGACAAAAGAGAATTTAACTACATTTTGTGTCTACAGTAATGTAGAGGTTTACAAAAAGTGTGATATCAAATATAAAGGAGAAACTGTGTGCAATTTTGCAGACTTTGTTTTGGGTTTTGGTAGATCCTGTTTTAGTGTCAGGCAAATTGGGAAAATATGTAAAATATATAAATTTATGTTCGTTGGGATTGTTTGGAGCTGAAGAGGCCTGTCTTATAGATAAAATGGTCTCTTTGTGTCTCCAAGTGGTCTTTTTTTGGTATCACACCTTGAATTTTTACATTATTCCAGCAGCAGTATGTGACATGACATCTGACGCACAGATGCCACTGGCACGTGCCACTACGTGTCAGTGGACAGTGGCATGTGTCACTAAAACCTGTGACACGTCAATGGTCATGTGTCAGTTGCTGCGGTGCGTGTCGCGCCTTCTGTAGTGAGTGTCGCTGCATAATGTAGTGACACACGCACTTAACGGCAGAACGATATTGAATTAATTAACAATATGTTGCTGTCAAACATACGACGACAAATAACACAAATGAGTTCATTTGCACAACAAATACTGAGTTCCTATATTGAGATTAAAATGTGTCTTATGCCTCTTAATGTGTATTTTTCATTGTAAGTTTATTCCCAGTAGCCTGCTTTGTGCAATGCATTCAAATACGTAAATACAAGTTTTTTAATTTTTGCATAGATTTGACAGTTCAGTTGTATCATTTGTAATTATAAAATAATATAGAGATTTTGCAGAGGCCATAAAAAAATAAAAAACGTTTACAATTATAAACTGAATTACATTTAATTTATATTTAATTAAATATATACTAAAAAAAAAATAAATGCACGTAGCGTCAAACACAAATAAAGGATTACAGTAACGGATACAAGTGTTAATGCGGTATATAGTGGAGAGTGGCATGTGTCCCTAAAAGTGTCACTAAAACTTGTGACACATGCCAAGAAAAATCGGACAGTTCAGCTGTTTTTCAAGTGGCATGTGTCAGTGGAGAGTGGTTTGTGTCAATAAAACTTGTGACATGTGCCAGTTGCTTATTACTAAATATATAATTGTGCAGTGATAGTGGCCTACCCTACATATTGTAGTGTTAGTATAATGTACAGTAGGCCTGCAGTGCTGACGTGTTTGCATTTTTAAAATGGTATGATTGTGTATACCAATGTAATAAATAAACTATCATTATATAAATTATATAATATATTATATATAAACTGTAAATCTGATGTACTGTATAATTTGCAATTATATAATCACCCCCAGCTTTTTTGCCAGTTATGCTTTATTTAGGTGCATTGTTGTATTGTTGCATTCCCTTAGGTCATCAAATGTTCAAATACTGTATTAGCTTTATTAGGGCTAATGAAGTAAAAAAATGTCAGCTTTGCAGACAGGATGAGATTGGGTCAAAGGAGCACCTACAAAAAAGGCCTTTTAAATATGCTGTGCACCTTAGAGATGGTGATTTTGGTGAGCATGTTTTGTTTTTGTAACTGTTTTATTAATTTTAATAGTTGTTGTATTATAAATTATTGGTATTGTTATTACTGGTATTGTTTTAAATGTGACAAGATTATACAAAGGCAAAATGCATTTGAACAACATCATCAGCAAAACAAGGTAAAAAGCTTAGGAAGTTATTATATGATTATTAATCATGCTATAACTGAACTCATAACCAATTAAAATGACTGTTTTTTCACCCAACCTTTTATTCTTGTTTTGCAGGTTGCATGGTGACACCTTTCAAAGACCTGCCAGAAACAAGTATCTATTTGTATTTGTATCTTAGTATATTGATATTTGAAAGCCTACTTCAAATTATGTTTTCCTGAATATTCAAATGTAATTGTTGTCTCAGAAATTGCATTTACTCTTGGTTTAGTCAACAAGGTCTACAATATATGTATCTAACCTGCCTACATATGTATGACATGAATTAATCAAACTCACATATCCACTCCTGTACTCCCTGTAAACACATGACTGTGCAGCCACACACAGCTCCTACGTCATTCGTCAAATTCGCTGATGACACTACGGTGATAGGCCTGATCACTGACAACGACGATGAGACAGCCTACAGAGAGGAGGTGAGCACCCTGACTAAATGGTGTCAGGAGAACCACCTATATACTCAACATACCCTGATGCTGGGGAACACTGCATACGATTGTATGCATTGCTGTCTTAGGATGTAGTTTAAACTGAGCAGGGAAATTTTGTTTACCTTATATGCTCAAAGTGCACGCTCTCCCGTGGAAAACAAACCAAGCAGACTTTTTCTCTTTTTATCAGAGGGCTCGCGTTAATAGAGCACTCTACAGCCACAGGCACAGACTCGAGCAGAGCTGCTTATATAATGAACCATAGTTACCCATTCAATAAAGAAGCAAATATTAACCCAATGCACGCATTTCCAAGCACTTATTTAAATCCAAGCATTTTTTTTAATTAACCTTGAAAACACTGCAATAAATTTCCAGCATTTTTGAGGATTTGAACACCCGTATGACCCTGTACAACTGCGAATGTGACAAGTATAAAGCCTTGACCGTTGATCAGGTGCGCACTCAGTCAGCGGAGGGTCACAAGTGGAGCCAGCGAAAGCATAAATCCCTCCTATGCAAACGGCAGGACTAGCACATGATGCTGAACAATAGATAAACCTCACAAGTAAGCAGTCCCATATCTTGATAGCTTTAAGCAAAGACCTTCTTAAGTGTGCCCTAACTCGCAACATAACTGAACAATTAAAACTTCGAACTGCGTCCTCTAGGGGACCAGCTAAAAGATCCGCATGCACCTGTAAAGCAGACGCCATATGGTCAGAACTCTAATTTAGGCAACAGCATTAGCCCTTGTCGGATAACGTTTTTAGCATTGATACGAGCAAAATTTACGATCTGTACATTTAGTATCAAGCACTTTATCGATACACTAGTTTAAGCAAAAGCAGATCACTGATTTAAACCCAGTGTGTTGGAGTAGTCGGATAAGTTTGATGAAAGCATCCCCAATAGATGAGCCTGAAGCAGCAGCCGTTAATATCGACAGCCTTGACCACAGATAACGAGGCTCGTGGGTATATTTAACTGGTAGTGTTACTGGTGTGGTAATATGATAGCATGCCTCGCAACATAACTGAACAATTAGCTTTGTATAATAAGCAATGTCTGAAGCATGTTCACCAAAATAGCACTAGGCAATAAAATGAAAGAACTTTGCTTAGCTTCGTGAAGATGTCCAGAGATGAATTAAAGGTAAAATTGCCAGGTTGTCTATGGATGCTTTGATTCTTGTGAATATCTAGCTTCTTCCAGTGGAGAAGCAGATCTTGTGTAAAGTTGTGAGTCGGTCGTATTAGTACAACTTTGGCGATGAATCACGGGCGAAGTATCTATATCAAGTGCTCGCTCATATCAATTCAGTCCGTTGCTTGACAAACAATGCAGCGAATTCGCTTAAGTTCACGACTTGAAATCTGGTGAGATACTCTGTGGGAATCCTGCCAAATCCAGATTTTAATAAAAAATTATGAAAAAAAAAAAATATAAAGATTTTTTTATATAATAATTATTAAACGCTTCCTATGGAAATAGATTCGCCGTCTGATAGTTCCTGAGTGAGCGATAGCTCTCGCGAACAGTTTGAGCCTTGCGAGCCATTGAGCATACTTACCGAGCAGTGGTGCAACGTATATATGTCCCGTGTCTAATAGGAGAGTGGTAGTGATTGGAGCGATTTGACAGCTGACTGCATCAGCAGGTCACAGCCTATGCCTCCGTGGCCTGACTGAACTAACGCTGCGCTCGCTATATATATATATTATATATATATATCTATATATATATATATATATATATATATATTATATATATATATATATATATATATTGGGAGAATTATGGGCTCCGACGCCCTCCATGAGATAGCCATAAGGACCGGGACCCTTTCCAGGTCTAACTCAGGAATAGGAGCCCTTCTTGGGCTAAACTCAGGAACAGTAGTCCTCCGTTGGCTAAACTCAGAAACTGGGGCCCTCTCTGGGCTGAAAGTGGGAACTGCAGCTGTTTCTTGACCTTGGTCTGGGGCTAGAGCCATTTCTCGACTCGGGTCAGGGGATAGAGCTGACAATGGAGCAAACTTTGGAGTCAATGGAGTCATACTAATCTCCTCATCCTCCTCTTTTGGTTATGGGTGAATTGTGTGGCCGGTGAGCTTGACTGATGAATGGCCGGTGACTTCCATGCTGTGTGTGTGGTGGGGGGAGGGTGGATAGGAAAACAAAAGATTTTTTCAAAAAAAAAAAAAAAAACAAAATGGTGTGCCTACTGTGAAGGAGCGAGGAGACGAAGGAGAATCCAGGTATAAACACAGTTGTTGGCCGGCGACAGCCTCTGACGTCACTACCGTGGCGCGACTATAAACAGGCACTGGGAGCGATCAGTCATTCACGGCACACGTCATTCACTTCTTCAGTCTGAAGCTTGCGTCCACGAAGCATGGCAGGGAGAGGCTAGAGGACGCAGTGCTCATCATTCCCTACTAAGGGAAACAATGGTAACATTCGTAACCTGAGACATTCCCTTTCAAGGGAACTTCGAACTGCGTCCTCTAGGGGTCGCTATGGGGAACAGTATACCCACGCCGCCATGGCTGAGGGGAGTGCCAGGCCAGAATCATTGCGAACACTAAGTACGGTGTGCAACTCTACCATTTCCATGGGAGTTTGCCCGTAGGACGTTTAGACGGCTGTCTGTGTACAGTACCCCGGCTTATGGCCAAAGTAGCGCTAAAGCTATCATACGCCAACTTAATTGTTAGGGCCTTCGTCGGCCCGGGGTAGAGCTGAAGGGCTTGGAATCAGGAAAGATTCCTTTAAAAGGGATAACGGCTAAGAACCTAGCATTTTATACTGAGTCTTGCCTGTCAGCACAGGGGCTACCACTAGTTTTCGCATAAGCTTTGGTCTGAAAGAGCTGTCTCAACAGGTCTCTAGTAGCGACGCACCCCTGTTTAGATAGGTATCCGAGGATACATACTGTAGGTGGAGTGGCTCCGCAAGATGAACGGGGCTTTTACCAACTCAAGAAAGGGCACGAAGCAACAGCGTGGAGCCCTCACCATATAGGATTTTAGAAAGAACGCAGAATACTAACATGCAGATTTACCACAGTGTGGATTTCAGAAAGTGCTGCAAAGACCTTCACCGTGCACACTTCTGGATTTTCAATCTGTTCTAAGGAGGGGCCTCTCGTGGCACTCTGAGCAGAGGCAGCTCATAGATGAAATGGTGCATCTCAAAACAGTATGTTTGAGAGTCATCAACTCAAACCCGGATTTGTGGAAATAATTCTGGAGCGCTCTGGGAAAAAACAGAGAACTCAGTCTCATATGAGAAGAGAACTCCGAATTCAGAATAGCGCGCTCATAGGCAACCCTTCTTGGAAAAGGGAGCGCTGGCTAAACTACCACGAGAATCACCGCAATATAGCCCCTCATGTTAAGGAAAGCAGTGCTTGAAGTGTATAAACAAATACCACACTGGCTGAATGGAGCCCTAAGAACCAAGGTCCTAATCTCTCAAGAAAAGGAAAGAGGCAGAGCGCGTAAACCCTTACCGTACAGGATTTCAGAAAGTTGCGCAGAGTCTTGCGTGCACACGTTACCACTTACGTGGATTTTAGAAAGTGCGTGGCAAAGTGTTCACGTGCCACCATGTGGTTTTTCAGAAGTACACACAGAGCTTAGCATGTGTACCTAAAGGTTCCTAAGCATCGGAGTCAGAGGCGCGCTTAAAACCGCAGCAGGGAGAGGCAAGCATGCAAATTTTACAAACCTCTATAGGCGAGGGGAGCATCACCTGAGGCAGCATTATACCAGAGTAATACTTCTGTAACTGCCACCTCCACTTCCCGCTGGATGCGACACACACTTAAGCGGCCAGGAGACCCCCTAACATTCAGGGTGACCTGGCTTGGACATCCATGAAATTCCCTGCAGTTCTGTGCCAGACCTGATGATCAAGGAGGTTCCCGGCAGAAACCTGTGATCCTCAGACCCGCCTAATACCGAACATGAAGCCGGATGGCTGGTGCTGGTTGAGTGTTTAGGTAAAGCACTGTAACTAAGCACTGCAAAGGAAACTCACAGAGTTTATTAGTAGACACATAACCATTCAGACAGATCCACCTGTATTCTCACAAGCTCATTCTCCTCCGTGTCCTCAGCAGCGGCGGGGGTCCTGAACCGCGGGAAGCAGATGGCTGCCTTTTTTCCTTTTTTTTTTCCTCGGAAAGAGGAGACGAATGAGAGCGGAGCTTTTTTTTTTCATTGAATATGAACGCTCACAATTGCACGCAGATTGGCCTCCTCAAAGACATTGTGTGCGTGTCACCCAAACAAATGACACAAAAGATCGCGTGTGTCATCGAGTGTCCAATAAAAGCCGACACGGATGCACACACATTGTCTAAACGCTGCTAGTAGTCCGCCATGATATACAGAAGAAGATCACTCTTTAACGGTTTTCTTTCAGGGATGCACGGCTTCAGACAGAACAGTGTGAGTGAAGAAACGAAGAAGAGAATGACATGTTCTCCTGGTGCCTGTTTATAGTCGCGCCGGTAGTGACGTCAGAGGCTGTCGGCCTTGCCAACATGTTGGTGTGTTTTTCAATGTATTCTTCAGACACGGGTCATGATGAGGTGTTCCCCATAGCAACCCCTAGAGGACGCAGTTCGAAGATCCCTTGAAAGGGAACTGGGTCATGGAGAACATGGCAGAGGAGAACACAACACAAGACTATTCTGCTCTATTTTATTTTCTCCTGTCGTAAACTCTTTTAGTGTTTTTTTTTTTTTTTTAGTTTAAGACATATCTGTGCATTAGAAACTGTAATATCGTATATGGTTTTATAAGTATATTTGAGCAATAGCTTTCAGTTTCCAATGCAAATGTGAGAATGGGTTCACGGTACTGATTGCTGACACTGAAAGAGAGAGAGAACAAGGACATGTCAGAGAGCATGGAGATAAAGTGCCACACATCAGGATATAAATTCAAATATATATTGTCCTGGGGCAGGTTCCATCAATAGGTTCCATCTTTGTCCGTGATCTAAAAATTAAAGCTCAGTATATTTTGCATGCAATTTCCATATACAGCCATATATTTCCATCCAGTGACCTGCTTAGTGGCCAATGCTTCAGTCAAACCTCTGATTAGTGTGCAATCATGGCCATAGCCCAGGCTTTGAAAAATGAGTGAGGTCCCAGGGGGTTTCTATAGTGGAATGTCTATTTACCCTAAGTGCAAATAGCCCATCGTGTTTTTGCTACCAGCCTATGTACACTAACTCCACCAACCAACGGGTGATTCGGCGAGTCCAAAAGACAAAAGTACAACTGCCAGTGATCAGCTCTAGTGGGTGCCGATGGTAAATTGTGGTGACATGTATCATATTGCCGGCGATCTGCCCCTGTTCTAAGCCGCATTTTGGGAAACTGTTTCTCACCCTTGTCAATTTTCCGATCACATCAGAAAAGCATTTATTTTCAACTGAAAATGGACGAATATATAAAAAAAGTTGAAAATAAAGTTTAGTGAGACTTAGGATATGGGTATGGAGGACTTTTATTGTAGGTTGGCATCCATTTATAAATTTGAATTTAAAAGTAAAATTTACACTCCATAATTTTAATCTTGCATACTGTTTCACAAGTGCACTACCATGAATGCAAGATAATTGCCACTAATTGCCATACGTAGTACAATTTTAACACCATCGTGGAAAATATAAATCTAGAGTTATTAGCACTTAGTGTAATAATATGAGATTTGCAATTAGTGGTAAATAGCATCTGCTCCGCTTAGAAAATCTGCCATTTTCAATATTTTCACAAATAGCCGCTGTCTTTCTTATACTAGTCCCCTTATTAGAGAATTGGTGCTATAACTCACCCTATATACACAACTAATTATATCACACTATTAACACTTACAAAGACACAATCCATTGTAGATGTTTGTGAAAGATGTTTGCTCTGTTTTTGGAGGGATGCTCAATTTTTTAAATCAAACCCTATTTATTGCATCAAAGTTTAATACTTTACTATATTTATGGGGTGGATCTGTGTATCAGTTGGTTTATTATTCATGCAACCATACATATTGCTGTTATAATAGTTTTTTTGTTTCTAACCATTATTAGTGGATAACATTGTTGTCTGCTCTATGTAATGTTTATGGCATGATTTGTGAGAGTTATTACACTACATAGGGGTAGGGCGTAAATTGACTTAGCATAGACTTCTTAATGGTCAGTGTTTGCGTATTTCATTTCATTCTGTACGTTTGTGACAGGTATTATATATATACACACACACACACACACACACACACACACACACACACACACACATATATATAATCCCCCCCTTACCGAATGTCCATGATCTTGTCCAGCAATTGTTATGACCCAAAGGCCTCTGTGACTCGCCACGGCCACCGGATGGGCACCTTGACCGGAATTTACTGACTAGCTTCCTCGACTACATATACCCATATCCCCCAAATACCTCGGATTGTTCACATACCATGTGTTTCCTCATTCCAAGGCCCTATACATAACTGAAAATCCCAACACCTCACCTCCTTTGCTTAGTCCTTGGTTTAGCCTGTCCATGCGAATGCTGAGGCGTTTATTATCCCTTCTGTTATTTACGTGCAGTAATCCTTGGACTGCTCCTGATTGCTTATGATCCTCTGCCGCCTGCCCTACTTGACCCTCTGCTTTGTTTACGACCCTGCCTGCCTTTTGTCTGCCGGCCTGCCCTGATTGACAGCCTGTTAACCGATACTGATTATTGATTTGTCTCTTGATATCCTTGAACGCTGTTGTCTGAACACCTGGCCTGGTACTACTACGTTTTCTAAATAAGCATTGCACATGGATCCGAATGTGTCTGACAGCAATAATCTGTCCATGGACTTTTTGAATTACTGCCCGTTTTAAGTGTGGTGCACTGTTGCCAGTTATTGCTATTAAACAAAACCTATAATAAAATATAATAAACCGAAATTATTAAAAATCTTTTGGAGATTAGATTAAAGATGCTGACACCACTTCTAACAAAAAAACGCGCAACTTTCCTACTTTTATTATCTTTCTAAAGTTGTCAAATTAAGTGGAAAAGACAAGTAAAAAAAAAAAAAGCTTAAAATAGCTAGATGCATTCTTGACTGCGTCTCGCGCTCATCTCATCGAGACTCGTTTCTGGTTCACCAGCGTCTCACAGTGGGGCGTTATCAGATCACTGATGCTAAACATTCTGAATTTAAACTGCAATTATAACATGCAGACATTCAATATGAGGAGTTTAACAGGCAATTATTCATTCAGAGAACACATTTTATTTTTGAGCATGAAAAATTCTGACCTCATAGCTGGCCACGGGCCCTGTGTGCAAATGGAAATATTTGAATTTATTAGTCAAATGTTTATTTTTCCCCTGAGAATGGACTGGATGTTTTGTATTGGTGTTGCTTATGGAAAGTATGGATGTAAATGGTACACGAGCTGGCTGTACAAATTTAACCTCCAAACACAAGCGCTGCAAGCCATGATGTCCTTTCCTTCTAGATTCCAAAAACAGTGGGACATTAATGATAGTGTTTTGGTAAGAGTAGATTAGGATGAGCAGAGTGGAAAGGAACATGAAAGGGTTTTGGTTTATTCAAAGTTCTAAGCTTTTTGATTTAACATAAGTTGAGCACAGATGTAAGCTAGAGAGCACAACTTTTACTGATCTGTTCACATATTCTAAAACTGATGTAAAAGTTGATGAATGCATTGCCTACAGGATCAACAAATGTTCAACAATACCATGTTTTACTACTTTGTCAATATGATTAAAGTCAACTTTTGCTTTTAACAAAAATGTAGGTCTATAAAATGGAGTGAAACAAAATGTAATTTCACTGTCCCCTCTTTACCGGTGTACAAATCTACGTACAGAACAAATATGAATATCTTGACATAATGTGTAATAAAATACATAACCAATTATTGGTAAACCTCACAAGTTAGGAACCGTAAAACAGGGTGTTGGGGTTTTCTTTTCTTTGTTTCTTTCTGTTTCTGTTCTACGTTTTTTGCAGCTTTTCTTTTCTTTGTAAGGCTTAAATATCAACTACACTAATCATATTAAACCGTGTCAGAAAAGAATCACCAAAGACTTCCTCTGTAAAGCACACATCCAGCTAGTCAATGCTAAACTGAATAATAATAATCATCATCATCCTCCTCAATGGGCATCAGAGGTCCCTTCATGGCTTCTGTCCTCCTGCAACCTGTTTCAATTTGTATGTTTCCATTAGTCCAACAGCAACCACCAAGACAAAATAATGCAGAACAACCAAATGAACACAAATGACACTCATGTCTAATCTAGCTCTCATCTTCCAAATGTCCTACTGCATAAGCCACATATTCCAATGTATTGATAAATTTAGCAATTGTATTTTTTTGTAAACATTGTATTCTTTCCTTCAGTTAAAGAAAAAAAGAAATCATAAGTCACTGAAGTTTTATATTGGTTTCGAAGAACAATGAAATACAATAAAGACCCTCAGAATATTTTTAGATACATCCACTGAATGTCATTTTGCTAATACTTTCTGTGTGTTTACTGTCTTTGTAAATGACTTGCCATGTCAGTGATATCTGAGCTTTTATTGTTCTTTCTGTCATAGTGAGACACCTATTCAGGTTTGTGCGTGTTTGGTTTTCTATTTTAAAGCATTATAGCGTTGGTGTGTTTTTCCAGCCCACTAAACCTGTTTAGGTATCATGGGTGGGAAAAATATTTGCTTTACATTGTACAGCTAAGCTTTTCGAAATGCAGCTGTCAGTGAATTGACCTCATATTTACTGAGTAAAATGGACCGTCTCTGTTTGTGGAAGGATGTGTTCAGAGGTTTTATTGATGTGGAGTCATTGTTAGTTGATTCTTTATGAGAGTTAGATCAGTAATGATGGTTTGATTGGGGGGGCTTGTTTATGAAACAGCAAGCTAGTGGTTGCTCATTGTAAACCGAGTACTGACATATCACATTACGCTTTATTTTACTTTTATTAAACCACATAAAACAGTTCCCTGAATGAATCCAGTGTCTTGTGTTTAAGTTTTAATTATCATTCGACTGTGTTTTCGGTCCGCAGCTTTCAGCTCTTCCAACCTTGGTGTAATACCATATAAATTAACAAGGTTTTTTTTTTTTTTTTTTTTTTGTTTACTCTGCTCTGCTGATTTATTAACCAGGACAGTCATTTTTTCTGTTTGACTAAGAGACTACGCTGATCAAAAAAACACTGTTTTCCAACCACACATGAAGCGATAATACAATTGCCACTTGTCTTGAACTAAAGCAGCAACAGTAAGCCACGGCCACCAGAGCACATGACGCAATCAGATCACAACACCTTTAGCACTTTACTTAAGAACTGCTTTGGCATGTGTTACAAAAGCTTGAACATTTAAAACTCAAAATTTTCTGAACCTAAAACCAATTCAATTTACTGAACACTTCTCAATGGTCTGTCCGGAAATCCAACAGAAATTGAAAGCATGTGTGGTATTACTTTGTGCAGAGGTGTGTTTCTAACGATTTACATTTAACTAAAAACTAATACGTTAGGAGTATAATTTAAAGATATATTGACTTTTACACGTAAGTAAATGTTGGGGGGGGGGGGGGTTCTGTACTTCCGTTAACATCATTCTGTTCTAGGAGAAATATTTAGGATCTCACTTTTTTTCTTTTTTTTCTTCCTAATGGGCATTTATGACTCTAAAAAGTCCAAAATGTCAGCACAATGACTTCGTCGGAAGTGATTGCTTCTTGATATCTAAGCTCAGATAGTAAAGCACAAAGACGTTCCCAGTGTGCCTAACAATTCCATCTAATATAACATGATCTAGTAGTTACAAAACACACTTCCAAGTGGATTAAACAAGCGACATAGGTGGCTATACTGTATTTACTTTTTATTGAGTAAAATAAATTGGACTTTTCAGTTAAAAGTCCCAGTACAACAGGGTTCCTATAGAACAATAACGATATGTTTGTACACAATGCAGTTGGAAACTCCCCATACCGATACCTTCTCGTCTCTGGTCCTGGCAGCTTATCATATGTCCACAGGAGTGTTTGAGTCATGGAATGTTGTTCGAATACTGCACTGCCTTCTTTACCTTTGTAAGGTGAGTATAGGTAAAGTTTTAAATAAAGTTTAATTTGCCAGTCTTTTTTATTTTTATTTTTTTGTTTTGTTTAGTCAGCGTTAGACCACCACAGTTTAAAACGACATTTAAAATCAGTTTTAAAAATGATTTCACCCGTACAAGGCAACATCTGATAAATATCCATCTGTCAATAAAATCCTGGATGGGCCATAAAATGAAATAGCCATGTTTTCCAGATTTTATTCCTCCTTACATTACAAAGCTGATTAATGCATATTTATGGTATTGGGTCTGAACCACATTTTGACTCTTATTGCAATTCATAAAGCAGTTTCTTTGACTAATACCAGTGTTTAATTGTAGCAACACTTCCTGGACTAAATTTCGAGAACCTGTTCACCCACAATGTTTCTCTTTTTCTCGTTTTGAAATGACTCATTTCTAAAGAATGGAAACTTAGTAGAAGGCTTGTCAGGGCATATTTCAGTGGTTAGCCGTGCAGCTATCTTACCTGTAAAGCATTCTTTCACTTTTTACTTAATTCTGAAAAGGGTTGGAGGGGCCCAGACTAGCTATGCCGATGGCCAAATTGGATAGAGTCATGCCGCTAGTTGCTTGAATATTGGTGGTTACGGGCGGTTCTACTTCTACCTGACAAAAGTAGTCTGTTCCTGTCTTTCTATTCACATTTAACATTGTCAGAATCCGGCTGTCTTCAAAAACAGGTGTAAATGATATCTAAACGTATCCAGCTAGGGAAAGCCACCTTCCCACATCATTTTCAGTCTGCAGAGCTGATCCCAACTGAGGAAAATAGGAATAGCTTAATTTTTTCCAAGACGTGCACTCTTTCTTTTAGCAGTACTCAATCTTCCACAAATCGGGTAAGAATGTTACCTTTTATAGCTATAGGTCCTTTTTTTCAATTTAAGAGCCGTGTGCACTGATCATCCTGCTAGTTGGTGGAATTTACGCTAACTTGTTATCTAGGCCTTCAAAACAGGAAGCTAAAGTGTGTGTGTGTGTGGGTGTTTGGTTGTGTTGTGTTGCTCCGCGATTTGGAAATGAGAGAAATTCAGGTTCTGGATTCTTTATTTTTCGCAGCATCCAGGATGGTGCATTTACAAAGCTGTAATTTTCACAGATTCTCATAATGCACTGTGGACATGCTCTTTGGGAAATAGATATAATTTTGCGTCTTGTTCGTACTTGCAGTTTGTAGGACACAACACCAACTGAAAAAGATACTTTAGAAGATTGGTCTTTTTTTTTTCAGAGAAGATGGAAATTCTTGGAATGACCCGAGGGTTTGTGTAATGATGACACATGAACAGAACTATCATTTAATAATGTACGTGTCAGTTTTAAAATACAAACAACAGAACCAGTAGAGCAGGTTTTTCCCTGGTCCCTTTTTCAGAAAACACTGCTCTAAGGTTAAAATGCCATCTATGCACTCGGGAGTTGTACATTATCCTGAGGGGTGGCACTGTGTGTTTGTTTATCATAAAACAAGTGTTTTACTGTGTGACCTAACATGCACTGTTCTACTAACACTGGGGGGCATTTTTTTTTTTTTTTTTTTTTTTTTTTTTTTTTTTTTGCTTTTTTTTTTACAGATTATAGTATGTTCTTCTGGTTTGTTTTCTATTAATTTTCTCAAAGGTTTCCCAGCCTACCTGACATCCTTGAACACCTCATTTTTATTTTCATAGTATGTCTTTTATCCTTTAAATGGAAACATATGTGTGATCAGGATGGCTTAAGTAGTAGTTAGTATAATTTGACAAATTATTGGAGAGTATAGTTGTGAGTAAAAACATTAGAAATCCGTGCACAAATACACACAGAGAGAATAGATAGACAATATTGTGATCCAGTACTGTAAATGACAATGTTAATTATGTAATCATCACACCTGGAAATCATTGTTTTTATTCAGTAGGTGTGTTTGGTGTTGAGCTAGAAGATGTGTGGGGGAATGGAGGGAGATTCCTGTCACACTACGCACAGGTGGTTTGAAAAACAGAAAGATGATCTGATAGTGTGGTATTATGGACCCCACTAAAAAACTCTAGATGTCCAAATCAATGGAAAGGCCAGTAAAACCATAATAGCTGATAGAGTTGTTGACAGAGTGCAGGTGGATAATCAGACTGGATCTCTCACTTTCATAAACATCAGAACCACAGACTCTGGACTTTATAATCTTAAGATCAGCAGCAACAATAGGGTTTCATACAAGATTTTCATTGTTACAGTCTATGGTGAGTATTTTCAATTTCAGTGACCTTGATACATTACAAATGTATGAATGAATAAGAATACAAATAAGACAATCAATTGTTCAAAAGAAACACCAAACAAACAGTAAAAGTAAAATCAGCTGAATTCATTTATTGAATATGAGATTCAGAAACATTCGTTTTTGATGAAATTTTTCTTTTTAGAGTATAGTCATTTGAAGACACTGTAAGAATACATTAGACTTTGTTTTCCTATATCTTCCTGCAGTCTAATATGAAAAAAAAAAAAATTATCTATCATATTTTAGATCAACTTCCTGTTCCTGTCATCACATCAGAGACTCTTCACAATGCTCTTCATCTTCTGAGACAGTTCATCAGTGTCTAATGTTCACCCTCTGTGTTCAGTAGCTGAATGTGAGTCATGTGACCTCTCTCCTGGTTCAAGGAAACAAGTTTTAATCTCCACGCATCAGTGTGTCTATCTCAGCATTCAGTCCTCCCTCTTTACCTCTGGAGGTGAAACATCAGGATAAAAACCCCTACCCGCTGTGTGCTGTCACCAACAACATCAGCACCCAGTACCACACATTCTGGACATCATTCAACTCTGTCAGATCCGTGTGCAGGTACATCAGAGATGGATATTTATTGTTAATAAACACTGTGAGCTGACATCTCTGTCAGTCATGTCTTTCATAAATATGGATTTAAATCCATGCAATACTTTAATTATTGCTTAGAACCTGAATTATTGATTAGGTGTTTGGGGAAGATCGTGGCCTAATGGTGAAGAAGAGTTTGAACTCCTAACCCTAAGGTCCTTGGGTTCGAGTCTCAGGCTGGCAATACCATGACTGAGGTGCCCTTGAGCAATGCACCGAACCCACAACTCCATACTCGGGCCTGTATGTCCCGTTCACTTTTTATTATTTTTTTTTTTTTTTTTTTTTTTTTTTTTTTTTTTTTTTTTTTTTTTTTTTTGTGTTTATTGATTCTCGGGGAAGTTTTTTTTTTTTTTTTTTGATTATCTGACAGGGCAAGGATGTGATAGAAGCAGGAGCTTTAAGATAACAAGGTTATTACACCACTGCAAGAGCGAAAATAATACAATAGAGCAGTAAGACAAAGTGAGCTAAGACAAGAAATCAACCATCACCCCGACAATGGAATCTAGGCAGTATGTATACAACAACAAAACAATGAACTAAACACAGATGAACATGCAGTGAGTAACCATGGAAGAGACAAACTAACTAAGAACATAAAACACCTAGGAACCACAATCAGAACACTACTACAAAAACAGTCTACCTAAGTGACACAGGAGCTATGAACTCAGACCCCAACACGGATCCATCATTTCCCATGTCCACATGCTTAAGGGGTCATTTTTATATTAAATTTATATTTTTTAATTTATTTTTTCATGTATCTTTACTTATACTACTTGTGCATAGTGACAGTCGTCTACTTAATCATAATTTATATTTGACAAACTTAAACACAAACATGCGTTTCAAACGAATGTGATTTTCGAAAGACGGATGTCACAAACCAACATCCTTGGTCTGATGAAGTCAGATTAAGGTTTGTGTTGAATTAAATACCAACACGGTTGTATCCCGTGTTATTTTTTTATCATTTTACTTACACATTAGGCCAAAAGAGGCCACTGACTGTGTCAGAAAGTAAGTTTTTATTTTACTTTTATTTTCAAAGGTTGCATACAGTAGTTTAGACATGTACTTACTTTGGAAATAACAATAAGCAATACATAATTATTAGCAACAAACCTTTCTAATCTTAATCCTAAATTAACTAGTAGGCTAATTTTAGAGTAATTTAATATTACAACATTACTATTGTATGTTATTACTGTGTAGTAATGCCCACCTTAACAATAAAGTGGTAACCAGAAGGAATTAACCAGCCGGTTTCTGGATGAGTGGCCAGTCACATCCCCAAATAGCTACTGTACTTTTGTTTTAGGTCCTAACTGTATTTCATAATCAGTTATATTTTGTCTTTGTCTTTTTTTATGTTTCTTATCTTTGGAACCACAGATTTCCCAGTGGTGTGTGATTTTCATGTGTGCCTCTTTCAATAATAGTTTAGTAGTAGTAGCTTGGAGCTATGATAAATCCTTCATGAAAAAGAGAGGGGATATCAAAAAGGCAGGTTTTAAGTATAATGAAAACTAAAAAAATGTCATGGTCTCTCTAATATCTCCCAATGATTGAAAAAAGAAAGAAACATCAATTATGTGTCATTCTGCATTTCAGGCCAACTTTCATGCCAATCTGGATAACACCTAAAAGCATCACAGAAACTCTGACTGTCAAGGAAAGCACAACACAAAATCCAGGAACAAGTTTGAAGATGCAAACACAGGGATTTAGCGATTTCTAGCCTATGGTTGTTTTTTTTTTTTCTAAATCCTCCTCTTCATTGATATCACTTGTCTCCAGCCAGCCTGAACCATTTACCATTTTATCTAATCTCGGAAATGTTCTAATGTATAGCATCATTTTCTCCAAAATGGTTTGGTTACGCAATATTCTCCTTCAAAATAATCTTCATCTACTCATATGTTTCAACAGAAGAAATGAAAGTCGATACAGGTTTAAAATGACATGAGGATGAGTAAATTTATGAGAGAAATTAAAATTTTTTGGACAGTAGTACGCCCGCATAAAGCTTAAGAACAATGAAAAAAAGAGGAACGTTTATTATCAAATCAAAGAAACATTATACCTAGACTATAAGCTAAGCCTGTATACTAAAGTGGTGCAGGGGACAACACGACTCAGCAGGTGAACCCTCACAATAAGGCTGTGGCAATAGACAAGATTAATAACCCCATGAGATGCCTGGGGGCTTTTCCTCTCATTTTGCAGGTGTTTTTCTTAGCCAACGCTAGTTCCAAAATAATGTTGTAAACCATGCCATATAGTCTAATCATATGCCGGGTCCCAAGCCCGGATAAATTATATTAATCAAATATAATAATACAGATGGAAAAAGGAACACACGATGAAGTTCATAGAATATATTAATCAAATATAATAATACAGATGGAAAAAGGAACACACGATGAAGTTCATAGAAAGTGTCCATAAGTGAAAAAAAGATAACTTGTTCCAGGGTTTTAGATCTCATCATTTCTACACCACTAGAAAAGTTTGCAGGCTCTAAGCAGAAAATCTTCAGGCATAATTAAACAAAACTAATTGGATACTAACATTGCTGGCCCCTGGCTGCCGACAGTGAACAACAATCTATGGGAGAGTCCTACTGAGTAAAGTGGTTGGTGTGGTTGGCAGAAAAATTTACTTTTTATTTCCGAACACTTTTTCTTTAAGGCAAGACACTCCAGGTGAAAACATTATTTTTTATGCACGTGTCAATTTTGATTCAGGTCATTTTGCTTTTCATAGCATGTTGTTTTATACCAGTGTAAAGAAAACGACCAAAATACTCTTAAGTATTTAGTTAATTGCACTTCATATATTTGTATGAGTAGATTTCCAATTACAACATATCTTTAAATGTTTTTTCTACAAATATTATTTCTTTTTTCATGCACTGACCCAAGAAATGTTTACTTTGGTAACACAATATACACCCTTTACAGAAAGGGTTTGTTATTAGATTATCATTTATTTTCACATTATTTTTTATAATTTCAATATTATATTTATATTTTATATAAAGATAATATTTATATTTTAATATTAGATTATTATTTTAATAGTGAATTTACTTGCCTAAAATATTTTATATATTCTGCTTTCTTCATCCATCTTGTGTTTTTTTTTTTTTTTTTTTTTCCTATTTGCTGGGGAGGGTCTTGCCTTAAAAATATATATTACCAGGGCCAGTGTTGTGCCTCCTTATATTTTTTTAATTCATTTTAACCGCACCGTTGGTAAGTATTGAAATAAATTCAAACTCTTTTGAACATGACTTTGAATTTTAAAACACTTTGCAGCATGTATTTTAACTAAATTACTGTGTGTTCACTATTTTGTGAAAAAATATAACCCTAGCATGTGTGCATCTGTTTATTGTTTATGGCAGCATTCTGATGTTATTATGCCTGCAGAATATTAATTATGCACACAGAGGTGAAGCCCATCATTAGCAACAACATTTTTATGGATCATGTAAATTAAACATGGATATTAGAATATTGCTTGTTGGTTTGGTTTTCTGCAAGGCGTTCAAATTGAGAAAATACTGCCACTCTGTCTTCTCAAACCGTGCTCAAGAGTGCACAACACTTAATTTCCATCAAGTTTTATGAATGGGCTTGACCTGTATGACGTTGTTAAAAACACTTACATGTTCGAGGACCCCCACAAAAACAAAAAAACCCCCCCCCCAAATAACATGGGCTACATCACTCTTACTCGCCCCTCCCACTGGCAGCCTGGTACAGGGTGGGCTTTCTTCTACACTACTGCAGTAAAAAACATTACATGTTAACAACTCCTGTACAAAACTGGTTCAGTTAATATGAATTTAATTTCAGAATGATACGTCTATACGTCATAAGAAGAAA
Organism: Cyprinus carpio; assembly: GCF_018340385.1. Lineage (NCBI taxonomy): Eukaryota > Metazoa > Chordata > Actinopteri > Cypriniformes > Cyprinidae > Cyprinus > Cyprinus carpio. The sequence continues at coordinate 25,229,833 of NC_056575.1, read as the reverse complement.
ACTGACAAAAAACACCACATCACAAAAAATATCACACATAAATGCATATTTTGAATAAACATCTAATACTTGTAAAAAATAATATATAAAAAACAAAGAAAGTTACTAGCAGCGAATGAGATTATCTCACGATGCCTGCATACACCACCTCATCCTCTTGTTTAACGCTCTTGAAACCAACAAACACGACACAATTGTTATAATCTATAACTGCTTTAATAATTAATTCGCACAACTAAAAAAAAATATAACATAACTGAAGTATGAATTAACCATTAAAACCAGACACAACAAAAATCCACACAAATAGCAAGAGCTGTCTGAAATTGGACAAGTTGTATATATTTTTTTACATTAACTTACATTTTGCCACCAATTATGTTTTTGTTTTTTTTTTTTCTAAAAAACAGTGGCTTTGTTGTCAAGAAGGACAATATGGGTTATGGACAAAATCAAGCTAAATATTTATATTATTTGTATAGTTATACTATAGACTGTCTTTTCCAATTATTACGTGTCTGATAAGTCTAAAAATATAATGTTAACGGTTTTAGGATACACAAAAGCTATGCAAGCATGCTATGAAGCAGCTATGAAAAA